>NC_056747.1:356841608-356926608 GCF_019279795.1 Protopterus annectens | reverse complement strand
TTTAAGTCTGTTCTTTCGGCCATTCAAACTCCGTATTTCGGGAGTCGCTACTGAAGGTCCTGACATTTCAGATGGTTACTATGTAAATGCATACTTTCACTGAAAGAAAATGAACTTTAAAATTATTTGAAAAAATATCCTTAATTGCTGTGTTTTTGTAAAGCTAATGTCTATTATAAACTATTTTTTATCTGACAGTCAACATAAAAGCACACATCGATCTAATAGTTGGCAGGAACAGTTAAATTTGATCTAAAATTTGTCAATATACACTTTAGTTCCAAAAACCTAAAAGTAATGTTTAAGAAAATAATCTAAACCACAGCCAAGCAGAGATCATCAAAATATTTATTTTTCTATAAACTCATTTAGCCACTTAAAGCATTTATTTGTAGAAGCTAAAGTTCCTAGTTCCTTATATGCACTAGTTATCTCCTTATTCAGCATAAAACCACCACCAATAATTAGCTTCCCCCTGAAATTCTTTAGATCTAGAAAGAGTTTAGCAAATGTACTCAGCAGACAGTATGCCTTTTACTGTAAATAACCTACTTAGACAATGAATGACAGTTCCACCAAAACTTAAACAGAAAGCAAACAGTGTGAGGGAAAGCAGTTCTTGCAGTCAACTCTCTATTTGGAAAATCTCCACAATGAAACCTAAAAGCAAGAGATTGTCCAAATGACTCTTCATTTTCATTTATTACAAAAAGTAGTTAACTATCTCCTTTTCATGTATGAGCTTAAAATACTTGGCAAAAGCACTCTAAATACATCAACAGTAGCTTGCCTGTATGACATTTACAGTCTAGTTTGTAGAAAAAGAATAACATTTTAAGGGTATAGTAATTCAATTACAAAACATTAAATACTATAGCAATAACACATGGCTGGGTGTGGGTAATGATGGATTCACCCATGGTTGGCAGTGTTTGATTACTCAGGTTTTGCCCTTGTGACCATACCACAGGTAAAATCCAGCATTACCCACACCCAGCCATGGGTTATTGCTTACAATGACATTACTTAAGTTACTTATTTTTCTTAAATAACATCTTTCCATAACAGCTCCGTGGTGTTCCGCCCCTTTCTTTAGATATCCTGCTGCTTTGTTGATGTACTGTGCATGCGTTTGAGACTTGCATTCTCACATTTACACAGTCCATCAGTGGTTTAGAAAGGAGCAACAGAGAAAGTAAGATCTCTGTTGCTTATTTTATTTATTTAAAAAAAAAAAAATTCTGGACAGTTTGGAAGTATAAGAGACAGGGCAGAATCACAAGGAAAATCAGGTACGCTTCAGTTTTTGCATAACATACCTGATTTTCCTTGTATTTCTGCCCAATCTCTCTCTCTCATGCCTTTAAACTTCCAAATTTCAGATTTCGTACATCTTGACCTGAACCGTAGCATACATTAATATTAGAAAGTCTAGGTGATGGGACTTTTTTCTATTGGTATATGCTGGATGTTACAATGGGCATGCTGGTTGGGCTGAGCAATCAGCATGCACATTTTTTTAAGTTAATAGCCAATCATTCTATGATAATAAAAAAATAAATAAATAAATACAATGTACCAGTTGGTTTACCCTTTAGTAACCAAACAAAACAAAAGAAACACTACTTTTGAAAGTGTCTGGAGTGTCTGTTATCTTGTTATTGTGGTTCACATCAAACCATAATATAAGTACTTCTCAAATAACTTCTGACATTTATAATGCTGGAGTTATTTAATATAACAGGAACAAAAATGTACATTCATTTTTGTTTTTAGTACACATACAATTAGTTTAGGAATCTAACACACATTACTCCTATTTCTGGCTGATTCTTTAAAGATGTCCTCCTTCCCATCTTCAGAGAAAAAATTGATTAGGTAGTCTTCAGTACCAGTTACTTGCCTATACAGGAGGTCCAAATGGAGAAAAAAAAATCAGCAACCACAGGAGTGTATTATTGTTGGGAATTGAATTCATCCTCCTGTTTTGGTGAGTACCTTCACAAGGTGGAGCCTGTTTTTCACAAAATATCACCAAGGCAACACTGATATATAGAAAGTACAGTTTTGTACCTACCATAAATGTAGATGTTAGAGTGTTCACCCTGCTGCAGTCATTACACTTGGGTTATCCTGCCGTCAGGCAGTCCCGCAGTCAGCCTGAATTCCAAAGTCTTGGTCCGGCGTCTGTTGCTGTCGCTTCTTCTCTGACGTCAGTGCGCCAGGGGTATACAAGAGGCATCAGACGCCATTTTCTTCAGTTTTTCTTGCCCCAGATGTCAGGTGCCCCCAATAGGTAGGCAAAATATATATAGATAGATAGATAGATAGATAGATAGATAGATAGATATATAGATATATATATATATAGATATAGATATATAGATATATATATATATATATATATATATATATATATATACATACAGAGCTAGATAAAAATAAAACAATACCTTTAGGCACAAGCAAATACACCACAGAGGTTGCATAGGATAGAGTGGTATAGATAAGTTCAGCTAGTTCAGAGGGGATGGAGGGAGGGTAACCTGGACTGCTGCAGCAGGGTGAACACTCGAACATCTACATTTATGGTAGGTACAAAACTGTACTATGTTCATCGTGTTACCCTGCTGCAGTCATCACACTTGGGTTGAATCCCAAAGCTAAGGATGGGAGGTGGAGTTAAAAAGAAGTTATGTACCCACCATTACGTTCCATCTGAGTAGGTACTTCATTTGTCTGCAACCTGTGGGTATCGGATCGGATCCGAGCCGGCAGCTTTACAAGCTACAAGATCTGAGCTCCTAGCTCCTCCCCCTACCCATAATCCCCTGCCACTATCTGTATTACCTCAGATCGATTTTGCCCAATCTAAGTCATAACCTCAACAGAGGTATACTGAAGACCTACCCTCAAGACAGCAAAATTTCAGGTGACCAGTAGAAAACCAGAGAAAAGTTTAGGGGGATGGTTGCAGACAAATGAAGTACCTACTCAGATGGAACGTTATGGTGAGTACATAACTTCTTTATCTGAAGTAGTTACTTCATTTGGTCTGCAACCTGTGGGGCAGAGTCCCCAGCTACCTAGACAATAAACCTGGGTGGCCTTATGGAAGGATATTCCAAAGCACCACAGAGCCAAAAGAAGCCTTACTTCTCGATATCATATCCAGTTTATAATGAGAAATGAACGTATAAGAAGAGGACCAGGTAGCTGCTGAACATATGTCGTCCAAGGGAACCCTGGACCAGAAAGCTGCCGAGGTGGCGATGGACCGGGTAGAATGAGCATGTATTCCTATAGGAGCTGGTTTGCCCGAAGATACATACCCTTGAACTATACATTGACAAATCCAATTTGCTAGGGTCACTTTAGAAATGGCCCTTCCCCTGGCTGATTTTGCAAAGGACACAAACTGATCAGACTTGCGAAAAACCTTAGTTCTGTGCAAGTAAAAACGTAGTTGCCTGTGTACGTCCATTTTGTGCAATATGTACTCCCCCTTATTCTGAAAATTTGGAAAGAACACGGGCAAATTGATTGATTGATTGATATTAGATTCCGAAGCCACCTTAGGTAAGAAAGACTGGTTAGTCCCGAGACACACTCTATCCCTGTGAAAAATGAGATAAGGGGGTTTCATACACAGTGCCTGGAGTTCCGAAACCCTCTTGGCAGAAGTAATAGCTACCAAAAAAGCCGTTTTCCAGGACAAGAATTTTAAAGGAATCGAGGCTGCAGGCTCAAAGGGTGGACTCGTCAGGGCTTGCAAGACTAGTGTCAAACCCCATGGGGGCACCACCGTTTTCACAGGAGGCTTCAAGAGAAAGATGCCTCGCAAGAAAGTTTTGCATAACTTTGTGGATGCCAATGACCCTAATCCATCTCCCACATGAAAATGGGAAATGGCTAACTGCACCTTAACCGTAGAAGCACTTGCTCCCTGCTGAAAAATCAGCAACAGGAAGTCCAAGATTGTCGGAATAGGAACTGTAAAAGGATCCAGGCCCTTGTCTGTTGCCCAGATGGAGAAGTGTTTCCACTTGCTATTATATATTTTTCTGGTAGCCGGCTTATGAGCCTCTACCAGAGTGGTCTTCACTGGTGATGAGATACCGGGAGTCCTTGCCATCAGTGGAACTGAATCAACCAAGCCGCAAGCTTGAGGTTTACCAGGTTCAGGGTTTGACATCCTGCGGGATGTGAAATCAGGTCTGGAATGGGTTCCAGTATCCAAGGGTGAGTTAAACAGAGACCGCAGGTATGGGAACCAGATCTGGCAAGGCCAGAATGGGGCTATGAGGATAACTTTGCTCCCCAACCGAGAGGCCTTCTGTATGAACTTGGTCATAAGCGGAAGGGGAGGGTAAGCATAAAGAAGACCGGGAGGCCAAGCATGAACTAGAGCGTCTCTGGGAGTCTCGCCCTCGGGGGAAGTATTGCAAAGTACTCGCTGCATTTTGTGTTTAATGGAGAAGCAAAAAGATTGCAGCGAGGCCAACCCCACTTGCAGAAGATCTGCTTCGCAACAGATGGATTGAGAGACCACTCGTACGGAGTGAGAATTATCCGACTCAGTTTGTCCACTAATATGTTGGACCGTCCCGGAATGTGCGTTGCTACTAGGAAGCGGTTGGTGGATATCGCCCATTCCCACACTCTCATAGCTTCTCGACAAAGGGGATAAGACCTGGTTCATCCCTGTTTATGTACCACACTACCGACATATTGTCTGTCTGGATTGCAATAGTCCCCAGAGGTAGAAGGTCGTGGAGAGCTTGCAACGCTAGAAGCACCGCCCTAATCTCTAGGACATTGATATGCAGAGCGGTCTCTAGGGAAGTCCACGTGCCTTGGACGGTTCTGCCCGAACAATGCCCCCCCCACCCGAGGCGAGAAGCATCCGTGGTCAACGTGGCATGGGGCAGGGGAATCACAAAGGGTCTTCCCTTGCCTCGAATCTTGAGAGTGAAGCCACCAAAGAAGGGGGTCTCTGCAAACTCTGCTCAGTGGGATCGGAGAGCTTAACGGGTGGAGTAATAGCAACCCCTGAACCTGGAGGATCCATTGTAAAAGCCACATTCGCAGGCGTGCATGAAGGGATAGACCGATTGCCGCTGCCATAGACCCTAGTGCCCTCAGGACCAACTCCGCCGCAGGAGCCTGGCTCTGAAGAGTAAGCACCTGAAGCAACAAGCTGCTCAGCCCGTCTGATTTCAGAAATGCTCGAAAAGTACGGGTATCCAATCTGGCCCCTATGAACTCTAATACTTGTACGGGGTGAAGGAAGGATTTTTGAAGATTCACTGAGATGCCTAGACTCTAGGCAAGAGTCAGAGCGTAATCTCTTGCAACACATAGTTGAGGCCTGTTGGAGGCGGTAAGGAGCCAGTCGTCTAGGTACTGGAAAACCTGAATGCCCTGAAGGCTCAGGTGGGCTGCAACCACTGCCATGACCTTGGTGAACACCCTGGGGGCTGAGGTGAGGCCGAACGGAAGAACCCTGAACTGATTATGACTGGCTCCCAGCCGGAAGCGGAGAAACTTCTGGATCGTCTGTCCATCAATATGTGGTAGTACGCATCCTTGAGGTCTATAGAGCACATCCAGTCATTCTCCTGCAGCAAGGGGAGAATTGACTGAAGTGTGACCATCCAGAATTTTTCCTTGGGGATGAACAGGTTCAGAGCGGACAAGTCTAGGATGGGTCTTAGGTCCCCCGTCTTCTTTGGCACTAAAAAGAACCTGGAGTAATAACCCAATCCGGACTGATCTGGGGGGACGGGCTGGATGGCTCTTTCTTAGCAACTTCGAAACCTCTGAAGCCGCTGCCTCCCTCAGATCGGGTGGAACATCGGGGAGGCGTCTGCTTGTAGGGGGGAAGGCCTAGGAAGGGAATGGAGTAACCTCTGGATATGATCCGAAGCACCCATCGATCTGTCGTAATGGACTCCCAATTTGAAAGATGCTCCATCAACCGCCCCCCCCCGACTGCCTCCAGAGATGGACAGTCAGGTAAACCCTCAGGGCTGTTGTGCGGATCTGTCCGAGAAAGGCTCTCTAGACCCGAAATTACGTGCCCCCCCCCCCCCACTGCCTCTGGGCCAGCGTCGACCTTGTCCTCCTCTGCCTCTGGAGGACGAGGGGTCCAAAGCTGGATGGGATTGCTGAGACTTGCGGAACCACAACTTCTTTTGTCTCCTCTGATTCCTTGAGAAGGATCGTTAGGGAATAGAGAAGCGAACCCCGACGGCAGACAGCGTCTTCCCGTCCTTCTCACTTCGGACCAGCATTTCGCTAACGGTCTTGCCAAAAAGCAAAGACCCGTCAAAGGGCGCATTCACGAAGGACACCTTGAAGGGTTCCGAGATATCGCAAAGGCGAAGCCAGGCGTGACGCCCCAAGACGACCCCGGCTCAGCTGGCCCTCGCGGCTCTCTGTTGCATGAGAGAGTAGCTGCATGGACGTGTTAGAGATGGATTTTAGAGTGGCCATACGAGTCGAAAACGCGTGCTTGTCCTTGACAGACATGGACTCCAGGGGGGGCTGCAGCGTATTCCTTAATCAAGTCTCGCTGTAGCCTAATGGTATGTGCCATATAATTCAGCGCCCTCACTGAGGTGGTCACTGAAGCAAACATCCGCTTCCCAATGCGGTCCAACGCTCAAGATTCCTTATCTGGCGGGTGTACCTAAGAACTCTCTTGGGCAAGTTCTCTCTTTGTGGCAGCCGCCACCAACATGGCATCGACCGGAGACCCCTTGGCCCACGACTGTCTATCTGATGGGGGGCTAAGGACTTTGTCGGGCCGTCTCGGGATTGGCTCCACGGTGTCGGGCTCCTTCCACGCCCTGGTAGTAATAAGGTCTACCAGGGGGTCAGCCGGAGGGGACACCCAGGAGGTAGACGGGCCTGCCTCAAATGCCTCCAGGAAGACTGATTCGTCCACAGAAGGTTTTTGGGCAGACCACCCCCCTCTAATACACAACATCTCCATGATGTCTCCATGATGTCTCTGAAGACATCCTCGGGGGGGGTGACCTTGGGGAACCTTCCCTTTCATCCAAATCCGCGTCTGTGGTGACTGACTCAGAGGAGTCCGGGTGCCTCCTTTTACACCTCCATTTACGAGGGACCTCTTTGGTGGGACTGTCCGAGGAGGGCTCGTCAACTGCTTCCTGTTCCTCCACGGGAATGGGCTGGAGGGCTTGGGCAGGCTGTCCCAATGGATGGATGACGGAGGATAGACCCATATGCAGCGGGGGTGCGGGGGGGGGGATCCGAAGCCCGGACCAGGGACCTGGAGGATCGACAGCACCCTCTCCACTACCTCAGCCGAAGGAGAACTACTCTCACCAGGCTCCAAGAGCAATCTCCTCGGCTCCGAGATAGGGACCGGAGTTGGATCCGATGTGGTCGGATCAGAGAGAGAAGTGTGCTCCGACCTCAGCGGCGCCGAAGACACAAACTCCCCCAGATCAGACGCTCGGCCCTTGGCCCCGAGAACTCTGATCCGAAACACTCGAGGGCATGGTCGGTGTCGAAGAGACTGGAGCTATCGGCGCCGACGAAACCCCTTCTCCGAAAGAGCCCGGATCCGAAGACTCCAAAACCCGGAAACGGGTTGGAGAAGGAGTAATCAGCACAAAGACAGAGGCCACACTCCCCCCCCCCGAGGGGGGTGTGGGAGGCAAGAGCACCCCCATCTGCATTTGGGTCTGCAGGAATCATCGCATCATCCGATCCATATCGGCATCTGTGAGGCTCCTGGTCGACCTAGATGAAGTCGAGGCAGGCCGGGAGGGTCACCTCGACTACCTCGAGGGAGACCGGTACTCCTCCTCCGGCTAAAAATGAGGCGGAGCCGAGAGGGGGAGGATCCAGAAACCCTCGAGGGAGAGCTAGCTAGCTTAGATGGCGGGGTTGAGTCTCAGCCTGCCTTTTATGAGACCTATGTCTCCTTATCTTTGTGCCTCTTCTCTATAAAGGAAGAGGCACCAGAGTCCCCCGAACTCAAGGCCAAAGCGGGAGGTTGAGTCCCCGGTTGAGCGGGGGGAACAGAAGGCACTATGGCTGTGGAGACAGCCTGAGCCTTGGCAGGAGAGGAAGAAGCAGCCGAATCCTGGGGAAGCCTGTCAGGATTAGCTTATTCTTCCTGTCCCTAAGTGCCCGGGGGTTAAAGGCTGCACAGATTTGGCAAGTCTGTTGATAAATGAGCCACCCCCAGGCATAAAACGCACTGAGTGTGGCCATCAGCAGGGGAAAGCTTATGGCCACACTCGGTACATTTTGAAAAAATGGCCTTGGGCCCTTCAGCCATTCTCTACCACAACGCACGCACACCCAAACACTAAGTGGGGGGGGGGGGGACAAAGAAAAACTAACACTACACAAAAAAAGGGAAAACTATCTGGCAAACTATACTGACTATAGGTCTCTGAACACACAAACCACAATCAACACTAGAAAAAGCTTTTTTTTTTTTTTTTTTTGAGAAAAAAAAAAAAAAAAAAAAGAACAATCTCACCAGTCAGCTAAGGAGCTTTTCAAAAAGTAGCTGTCTACAGCCGCGGCAAAAACGATCTGAGGTAATACAGTTAGTGGCGGGGGATTATGGGTAAGGGAGGAGGAGCTAGGAGCTCGGATTTTGTAGCTTGTAAAGCTGCCGGCTCGGATCCGAGATCAGATCCGATACCCACAGGTTGCAGAGCAAATGAAGTAACTTCAGATGCAGGGTTAGAAGAAGCTAGTAGGCCCTGCAAAACTACAGTGGCAAACCCAGCTCTAGTCTTAGAATATAGAGGTAAGTGATAGTGTTTGGTGAAGGTGTGCACTGAACTCCAGGTTGCAGCTTCCAGAATATCCTTGGTTGGCACTCCCCTGAGAAAGGCTGCTGATGTAGCTGTAGCCCTGGTGGAGTGGGACCTAATGTTAGCAGGTACCGGTTTCCCATGATGCGTGTAGCAGAAACGTATGCAATGCCCTATCCATTTGGAAATAGTCTGTTCTGAGACAGCTTTTCCTTATGATCCTGTAGCATAGGCTACAAAGAGCTGGTCAGTTTTTCTGAAAGCCTTAGTTTTATCCAAGTAGTAACGTAATTGCCTGTGAATGTCCAAAGAGTGCAGGAGTCTTTCTCCTTTGTTCTGGGGATTTGGAGAAAAAGGTGGGAAAATGAATGGTTTGGTTTAGGGCGACACTGGATACCACCTTTGGCATAAAGGAAGGGTTAAGTTCATAGAGAGACTCTGTCCTGATGAAAAATGAGGAAAGGCTCCACTGCCATTAGTGCCTGTAGCTCCGAGACTCTTCTAGCTGAGGTTATTGCTAGTAGCAGGGCAGTTTTCCATGAAAGAAATTTTAAATCAGCTGAAAAAGCTGGTTCAAAGGGCGGCAGTGTAAGCTTTTCCAGAACAAAGTTGAGATCCCAAGTAGGTGTTGCTCTCCTTGGCGGTCTTATGTTCTTAGCCCCGCTGAGGTACTGTCTTAGGAGTGGATGTGAGAATAAAGGAGGATCCGTGTTGTAATGAGCTGAAATTGCTGAGGTGTGGATCTTAATAGATGAATAGGAAAGTCCTTTGTGCAACATCTCAGTTAAATATTGAAGAATCTGAGGAATGTTTGGATCAAGGGGATTTTGGTCTTTAGCCTGCTTCCAGGCACAAAATCTTTTCCATTTGTCTGAATAGGTTTTCCTGGTGCTGGGCTTCCAGAATGACATCCATAACAGCTTTGGATAGAGGTGTTGGCTGGTTGTTTAGGTAATTTGCCATGCAGCCAGGTTTAAAGTCTTGAGCTGGTTGTGTAGAATCGGATTGTCTCGCTGGGTGAGCAGGTGAGGAATTTGTGGTAAAATCCATGGTGGGCCATGTTCCTTAGAATTGGATGCCAATGCTGGCGTGGCCAGTCTGGTGCAATGAGTATCATTTGTGGCCTCTCTAATCTGACTTTCAGCAGTACCTTTGCTAGAAGAGGCAATGGAGGAAAGGCATACACTGTTAATGTTTTCCAACTGAATGAGAGGGCGCTTGTGGATGGAACGCCCTTGTGCAAAACTTTTGAAGTTGGTAGTTTTGGGGGCTTGCAAACAGATCTATGTCTGGGCGTCCCCATTTTTGAGCTATCATTGCAAATACTTGTGGATCTAGTTTCCACTCGTGTGGATCCATGATGTTTCTGCTTAGTTCGTCTGCCAATGTTGTTTTTCTTTCCTGGCAGGAATTGTGCTTGTAATTGTACCTGGTAAGACAGTGCAGTGTTCCACAAGGTCATTGCTTGCCTGCATAGAGGGTAGGAATGTGTGCCCCCTTGCTTGTTTATGTACCACATTACTGTGGTATTGTCCGTCTTTATTATTAGTTGCCCTGGGTGTAAGAGGTCCTTGAAAGCTGTTAGGGCATTCTGTATTGCTAGCATTTTTCTTTTTTGATTGATATGCAGATGCCTCTGATCTGTAGTCCATTTGCCCTGAATGCACTGTCCTGCCATGTGTGCTCCCCAGGCATAGTCTGATGCATCTGTTGTCATAGTTTGCCTGGCTGTGGGTAAGGTGAAAGGCTGACCCTTGTTGAGGTGACATGCCTGTGCCCACCATAGAAACTCCTGTTGAAGGCAGGGAATGAGTGGTATCATTGTTTCTAAGCTGTGGCTGTGCTGAGTCCATACGCTTTTCAGGTACCATTGTAATTTCCTCACATGCAGTTTTGCAAATGGTATTAGTAGTATGCAAGATGCCATGAATCCCAAGGCCTGCAGAATTTTTCTTGCAGTGAGTCGAGTCTTTGTTGCCATTATTTTGATATATTGAGTCAGCTGTTGTTGCTCGTCTGGCATGAGATAAGCCATCTGGGCCGTTGTATTCAAGCTAGCAGCCAGGAATATTATGTTTTGTGAGGGCACTAGTTTTGATTTCTTTTCGTTTACTGTGCACCCTAGGCAACTTAGAAGGTGTTTGACAAATGCCAGATGCTTTAAAAGAATGTCCTTGCTTTCTGCTTGAATAAGGCAGTCGTCCAGGTACGGGTATATTTGAATTCCTCTGTCTGAAGTATGCAATTACTGGTGCCAGGCATTTTGTGAAGACCATGGGTGCAGTAGATAAGCCAAAGGGCAGTGCAGAGAATTGATAATGCGTTGAACCTGCAATGAAGCGGAGGTATCTTCTGCAATTTTGTCTGATAGGGACATGCAGGTATGCCTCCTTGAGGTCCAACGTTACTAGACGAGCATTCTTTCCCAGCATGAGAAGAAACTGCTGTAGTGTTAGCATCTTGAATTTTGAGTCGGGTACTCTGTAGTATCTGTCTGGTTTGGCTGGAGCAGGAGGTAGAGAGTCCGTATTTAAACTAGACTCCAAGTAAACATCATCCACAATATCTAAAACTGGAAGGATAGTAAGAGGTCTGTGCTGGGGTAGTAAAAGGAACTCTCGGAGCCTTTTCTTAGAATCAGAGTAGTCCTGGTCTTCCCAGTGGAAATGTTCCCTCATGGTATGTAAAGTTTCCCCAAAGGAGTAGTCTTCAGGGGGAGATGCTGAGGGAATAGAGTCTTCAGCATAGAGTCTTCAGAAGGTGGAAAAGTGTAATCCTGTTCCTCAGAAGAATCTGAGGAAACTGAAACCTGGTCAGAGGAAGCATAATCCTCCTCTTGTCTTGGTCTTTTATCAGAAGGGGGATGGGAACCCCTGATTAGGGTAATCAAATCTTCAGCCATCTTAAGCATCTGTTTCTTAGGCATGGGGCCTTGAACTGTAGACTGATGTACAGTCTTCTTAGGTTTTAAAGGTGTTTTAAGCTTAGCATAAGATTTAATGGTGAGTGTAGTCTCTCTGAAGACACCTTCTGCAACCGAAGGTGTTTCCACTGCACCGGGGTTTACTCCTGCTCCGGTGTCGGAAGATGGCTGCGTCGGCCTAGTAGACTCCGCTTGAGAATCCACAGCTGTCTGGGGTTCCAGTTCTGCGGTAGTCAGGGGCTGTGTAGGCACCTCACTGAAAACCGGAGAACCGGCGACAGGCCCAGCAGAGGCCTCGAAGTCTGGCTTGTTCTTAGGCTGCCTGTCCTTATCCTTGCGTTTTTTTTATGTATGCCGGTAGTCGGCTGCTCCAACGGCATGATATAATTAAATTTCCTACCAAAATAATGTCATGCGAAGTTAAAACAGCGTTTGATGGTTCGTTTATTAAACCTAGCACAAAACTGACAACCTGTGACGTCGTGGCCTGGGCCTAGGCAAGGAATACAATAGGAATGGAAATCCTTATGAGGTATTTGCTTCCCACAAGAAATGCCATTGTTAACTTTTTCTGACATCGGACTGAGGCAAGAAAAGGTTCCCCAACGGGATACTTAGCTTTATTGAAGACTTCGGACTGAAATTCGAATCGAAAATCTCAGGTGTCGGCCAACCGGCACTTGCGAACTGAACTGCTTCTGGTTCGGGCAACGCGCAAGACTGACTGAAGAAAATGGCGTTGGATGCCTCATATATACCCCTGGCGCACTGACGTCAGGGAAGAAGCGACAGCAACCGGCGCCGGACCAAGACTTTGGAATTCAGGCCGACTGCGGGACCGCCTGAAGGCAGGATAACCCAAGTGTGATGACTGCAGCAGGGTAACACGATGAACATTGCATTTTACATAGCAGCCACTGGGGATGCACAAGCCAGTGCATTTCTTTGTGCCGGTCCCAAGCACGGATAAATGGGGAGGATTGCGTCATGAAAGGCATCCGGTGTAAAATTTCACCAAATAATTCAAGCGGACACCAGTAAGTAATTTACATACAGGATCAGTCGAGGCCTGGGTTAATGACCGCCACCAGTACTGTTAGCCTACAGGGTGCTTGCAGAAATTGGGCTACTGTTGGCTGAAGGAGAAGAAAAGGCAGAAGGCATGGCCGAAGGCAGAAAGAGAGGAGAAAGGCTAGGACTGTGGTAGTGAGGGTCGGAACTTTGAATGTTGGCAGTATGACTGGTATAGGGAGAGGGCTAGCCGATATGATGGACAGAAGGAAGGTTGGTATATTGTGTGTGCAAGAGACAGGATGGAAGGGGAGTAAGGCTAGGTGCATCTGAGGTGGATTCAAATGGTTTCATCATGGTGTGGATGGGAGGAGAAATAGCATAGGAGTTATCCTGAAGGAACTGTATGCCAAGAGTGTTTTGGAGGTGAAAAAAAGAGAGTGTCGGATAAAGTGATGTTTATGAAGCTGGAAATTGATGATGTAATGATAAATGTTGTTAGTGCATATGCTCCACAACTTGGGTGTGCGATGGATGAGAAAGAAAAATTTTGGAACGAGTTCGAAGAAGTGGTGATGACTGTACCCAAGGGTGAGAGAGTGGTGATTGGAGCAGATTTCAGTGGGCATGTTGGTGAAGGGAACAGAGGGGATAAGGAAGTGATGGGTAGGTATGGCGTTAAAGGAATGCAGAAGGTCAGATGGTAGTGGATTTTGCGAAAAGGATGGACATGGCTGTGGTGAATACATATTTTAACAAGAGGGAGGAGCATAGGGTGACATACAAGAGTGGAGGAAGATGCACACAGGTGGATTGTATTTTATGTAGGAGGGCCAGTTTGAAGGAGATTGGAGACTGTAAAGTAGTGACCGGGGAAAGTGTAGTTATGCAGCATAGGATAGTGGTTTGTAGGATGATGTTGGTGATCAAGAAGGAGGAGGAGTGTGAGGGCAGTACCAAGGATCAAATGGTGGAAATTGAAAAAGAGTAACTGTGAGGTGGAGTTCAGGAATGAGTTAAGACAGGCACTTGGTGGCAGTGAAGAGTTACCAAATAGCTGGGTAACTACAGCAGAGCTAGTAAGGGAGACAGCTATAAAGGTGCTTGGTATGACATCTGGACAAAGGAAGGACGACAAGCAGACATGGTGGTGGAATGAGGAAGTACAGGAGAGTATACAGAGAAAGAGGTTGGCAAAGAAGTGGGATCGTCAGAGAGATGAAGGAAGTAGACAGGAGTATAAGGAGATGAGGTGCATGGCAAAGAGAGGTGGCTAAGGATAAGGCATATGAAGAGTTGTATGAAAGGGTGGACACTAAGGAGGGAGAAAAGGACCTGTACTGATTGGCTAGACAGAGGGACAGAGCTAGGAAAGATGTGCAGCAGGTAAAGGTGACAAAGGATAATGAGGGAAACATACTCACAAGCGAGGAGAGAGAGAGTGTGTTGAGGAGATGGAAAAAGCACTTTGAGGAGTTGATGAATGAAGAGAATGAGAGGGAGAGAAGGTTGGATGATGTGGGGATAGTGAATCCTTAAGTACAATGGATTAGCAAGGAGGAAGTAAGGATAGCTATGAAGGGGATGAAGAATGGAAAGGCTGTTCGTTCAGATGACATACCTGTGGAAGCATGGAGGTGTTTAGGTGAAATGGCAGTGGAGTTTTTAACCAGATTGTTTAATGAAATCTTGGAAAGTGAGAGGATGCCTGAGGAATGGAGAAAGTGTTTTGGTGCCGCTTTTTAAGAATAAGGGTGATGTGCAGAGCTGTAGTAACTACAGAGGGATTAAACTCATCAGTCACAGCATGAAGTTAAGGGAAAGAGTAGTGGAAGCTAGGTTAAAAAGGGACATGATGATTAGTGATCAGCAGTATGGTTTTATACCGGGAAAGAACACTACAGATGCGATGTTTGCTCTGAGAGAGTTTTGATGGAGAAGTACAGAGAAGGTCAGAAGGAGTTGCATTGTGTTTTTGTAGACTTAGAGAAAGCATATGACAGGGTGCCTAGAGAGGAGTTGTGGTATTGTACGAGGAAGATGGGAGTGTCAGAGAAGTATGTAAGAGTGGTACAAGATCTGTATGAGGATAGTGTGACAGCAGGACTAAGACAGAATATGTGTGTGTGAATGAGACAGAGGATAGAGGAATGGAGTAGAGGTGGCGAAGGTGGATGAGTTTAAATACTTGGGATCAACAGTTCAGAGTAATGGTGAGTGTGGAGGAGAGGTGAAGGAGAGTACAGGCAGGATGGAGTGAGTGGAGAAGAGTGTCAGGAGTGATTTGTGACAGACGAGTACCTGTAAGAGTGAAAGGGAAGATCTACAAGAGGGTAGTGAGACCAGCTATGTTATATGGGTTGGAGACTGTGGCATTGACAAAAAGTTTGAGCTGGATGCGGCAGAGTTAAAGATGTTAAGATTTGCACTGGGTGTGACGAGGGTGGACAGGATTAGGAATAAGTATATTAGAGGGAAAGCCAAGGTTGGAAGGTTTGGAGACAATGCCAGAGAGGCAAGATTACGTTGATTTAGACATGTTGCTGAAGAGGGATGCTGAGTATATTGGGGGGGGGGGGGGAATGCTAAGGATGAAGCTACCAGGTAACAGGAAAACAGGAAGGCCTAAGATAAGGTTTATGGATGAGGTGAGAGAGGACATGCAGGTGGTTGGTGGGGGCAGAGCAAGATGCAGAGGACAGGAAGAAATGGAAACAGATGATCCGCTGTGGCGACCCCCAATGGGAACAGCTGAAAGAAGACGATGATGATGCATCACTGACAGAAGTAGGTTAAAACATAAGATAGCTGGGTGCACAAGACCAAGGATAAAAATAAGTGCCCGATCCTGGTAGACCCACTGGTCTCAGGACTAGAAATAAATGACCGTGTAGAATCCACAAGACAGGGAAACATTCCCAAAATGGGGCTAGGCCAGACCCCTGTTGCAAAAGGAAGTAGCAGTCCACAAAAATCACAAAAGCTGATGGGCCAAAAAAGATCCATAAAGACTACAGAGTAGACTATTGATAATAAAGAAATTGTGTATTGTTTCTATTATGCAAGAAGCCCAGAATTTCCAGACAAAAAAATACACAAAGACTGAGAAACTAGAAGAAAAATACTTCCACAATAAAAAAAACTGTCAGAAGCTTCAAACAAAATTGATCATTAACAGAATAGATTTATGAAAAACATTACATAGACCAAGAAACCTTGGGCCATTTGGAAAAAGAAGCAGAAGTGTGGAAATATAAAGAACAAAATCTAGAGACTTTTGAAATGTATAAAATAGAAATATGGACATTGGAAAAAGAGGTCCGATATGGAGCAATATTTACGCAAAGGAGAAGGGCAAATAAATCATAACAAAAAAGGCAGCCCCAAAGATATTTGAAGAGAAACACAAGCAAATGCATCCAAATATGGAAAAATTCACAATTAAAAAAAAAAAAAAACAGATCACACAGAGGGAACATGGAACAAAAGATTAGTGTTGCGAAATACTTGCAAAGTGAAGCAATTAGTGCAGAAAGTCTAACAGGTTACATTGCAGAATGATGAAGACAGTCCCCAAAGTAAGAAGAAACAAAAGAAGCAGGAGACATCTGAAGAAGAAATACGGACATGGAAGAGAGATTTAATATGGTACAATATTTCTGCAAAGGAGAAAGCAAAAAGTTTAGTTGTGTACACTTACCATAAAATGTAGATGTTAGAGTATATTCACTGTTGCAGTCATCAAACATGAGTCATCTGCCTGCAGGTAGCCCTCAGTCAGCCTGAATACCAGAGTCTTGTCATTTCTGCGTCGGACGCTGTCGCTTCTTCCATGATGTCAGATCATCAGGGGTATAAAACAGGCAGCCGATGCCATTGCATCAGTTTGTCTTGCCCCAGATGTCAGGAGCCCCCCAAATAGGAAGCTAGTATATGGTGTGGAACACCACCAGTAAAAAGTAAATACCACTGCCATAAAAATGGCCACATAGAGGATAGGGAGAATGAATAGGGAAATACAGGGGACTGGAGGGAAGGAAACCAGGACTGCAACGGTGAATACACTCGACTATCTACTTTTATGGCAAGTGTACACAACTGTACTATGTTCTTTGTGTTTCACTGTTGCAGTCATCACACTTGGGTTGATTCCCAAAGCTGAGGAAGGGTGGAGGCAGTCAAGAGGAGTTAGGGCTGGCTAGCAGGCCCTGTAAGACCGCTGTAGCAAATCCAGCTCTGGATTTAGAAAAAATAGCTAAGTGGTAATGTTTGGTGAAGGTGTGTACAGAACTCCAGGTTGCAGCTTCCAGAATGTCCCTGGTAGGGACTCCCCTGAGAAATGCTGTAGAGGTGGAAGTAGCCCTAGTTAAATGTTTTCTGATCCCCTGTGGGGTTGGTTTTCCATGGTGCTTGTAGCAGACATGGATGCAGTGTGCTATCCATTTGGAAATGGTTTGCTTTGAAATGGTGCAAGTCCAAGGAATGCAGGATCCGTTCCCCTTTATTCTGAGGATTACGGAAGAAGGTTGCTAAATGGATGGCTTGGTTTAGAGCCACACTGGAGACCACTTTAGGCATAAAGGACGGGTTAGTCCTAAGGGAAACCCAGTCAGCATGGAAAACAATGAAGGGTTCCACAGCCATTAGTGCCTGTAACTCAGACACTCTTCTAGCTGAGGTTATGGCTAACAAGGCAATTTTCCAAGTAAGGAATTTTAACTCTGCTGAAGCCGCAGGTTCAAAAGGGTGAAGCATGAGCTTTTCCAGTACAAAGTTAAGGTTCCAGGCAGGGGTGGGTGCTTTCCTAGGGGGGGCCTTAAGTTGTTAGCCCCTCTAAGGAACTGTTGATGAGAGGGTGAGAGAATGTATGTGGCTCAGTATTATAATGAGCTGAGATGGCAGAGGCATGCATCTTAATGGAGGAAAAGGATATGCCTCTGTGGAGTAGCTCTGCTAGGTAATCAAGGATTTGAGGTAAGGAGGGCACAGCTGTGTCCTTTCCTTGAGACTGATTCCAAGAACAATATCTTTTCCACTTTTCAGCACAGGATTTCCTAGTACTAGGCCTTCTGGCCTCAAGAATGACGTCCAGCACCTGTTTGCTGAGGGTTGCTGGTGGAGTATTCAAGGGATAAGCCAAGCTGCAAGACATAGGGTTTGCAGCTGTGGATGCAAAATCTGTCCTTCCTGCCAAGACAGCAGGGAAGGTGTCTAATGAAGGTGCCAGGGTGGCACTGTTGTCAGACTGCGTAAGAGTGGGTACAAGTGATGTTGTGGCCAGTCTGTGGCAATAAGAATTGCCCTTGGGCTGTCCTGTCTGATCTTGAGTAGTACCTTTGAGAGGAGGGGCAAAGGTGGAAATGCATAAATTGAGAGATTTTCCCATTTGAAGGATAAGGCATCCACCCTCCAGGCCCTGCTGTGAGGGTTCCTGGTGCAAACTTTGCTCAACTGGTGGTTCTCGGGGGAGGTACAGAGGTCCACCTCTCGTGTCCCCCACCTCTGGATTAGAAGGTTGAAGGTGTTAGGCTCCAATTTCCACTTGTGTGGGTCCAGGAGATTTCTGCTTAAGTCATCTGCCAGTGAATTCCATTTGTCTGGCAGGAATTGAGCTTGTAGATGCACCTGGTTGCTCAAGGCTGTATTCCACAGGGCCATGGCTAACCTGCAAAGCAGGTAAGAATGGGTTCCCCCCTGCTTGCTTATGTACCACATACCTGTGGTGTTGTCTGTTTTTAACAGCAGCAGTCCTGGAAGGATTAGATATTTGAAGGCTGTCACAGCATACTGTACCAGCTAACATCTCTTTTTGATTGATGTGCAGGAGGATTTGTCCTGGGCTGCACTTGTCCTGAAAGCATTTGCCTGCCATGTGAGCCCCCCATGCATAGTCTGATGAGTCTGTAGTCCTGATTTGGATGGCGAGGGGTTGAGTGAAAGGCAGTCCCTTGTTGTGGTTGCATGCTTCTGCCCACCAAAGGAACTCTGCCCTTAGACATGGTATGATTGGAATGACTGTTTCCAGGTCCTGAGAATGTTGGCACCAAAGACTTTAAGTACCACTGAAGCTTCCTCATATGCAGTCTTGCATATGGAATTAGCAGAATGCAGGAGGCCATGAACCCTAGGGCTTGCAGTATTTTCCTTGCAGATAACTGGGTTTTGGTGGCCATTTGTTTGAAGGAGTTGTTCAAACAGACCTGTTTTTATGGAGTGAAAAATGCCATCTGGGAAGCTGTGTTCAAGCTTGCTCCCAGGAATACAATTTTTTGACTGGGCACCAGTTGCGATTTCTTTTCGTTGATGGTGTACCCCAATGAATATAGGAGCCTTTTCACAAATGCCAGGTGCTGAAGTAGCAATTCCTGCCTGTCCACCTGAGTCGGGCAATCGTCCAAGTATGGGAAAATTTGGATACTTCTCTGCCTGCAGTATGCAATGGCTGGAGCCAGGCACTTTGTGAATACTCTGGGCGCAGTAGATAAGCCAAAGGGAAGAAGTGCAGAGAGCCTGCCCTGAAGTGTAGATATTTCCTGCAAGACTCCCTTATGGGGATGTGCGGATAAGCTTCTTTTAAGTCTAGGGTGACTAACCAGGCATCCTTGGCCAACACAGGGAGAAGCTGTTGCAGAGTAAGCATTTTGAATTTTGGGACCACCAGAAAAGTGTTGAGAATTGATAGATCCAAGACAGTGTGCCAACAGCCCTCCTTTCTGTGCACCAGGAACAGTCTGGAGTAGAAATCCTGTCCCCTTTGTTGTAGTGGAACAGAATGAATGGCCCTGATATTGAGCAGGGAAAGTACTTGCTTTTGAGCCTCTGCCCAGTGATTTGGAGGAAGGTCTGGAAACCCGCTTGGGGGTGGCAGTGAATGGAAGTAGAATCTGTACCCCTGGGATACAATGTTTAGAACCCATCGGTCCTGAGTAATAGACATCCAGTGTTTGGCATGAAGGGCAAGTAGTTGGGCAGGGCTGGGAAGGATAATTTAAAAGTCATTGTGAACTTTTTCCATAAGTGGGTGGCTTACCCACGCCCTGTTTTTGAGGTGGGAACACTCCACTGTTTAGATCTCCGAGTACCCTGAGACTGTAAGTCTTGGTGGTCTGATTCCCCTGTTTTTGGACTGAGAAGGCCTGGAAGGAGCTGGAAAGGACCAGTTTTTATAAGGCCAATTGCCTACTGAATCTAGGTGGCTGCACTTGCAAGAATTCTTTAACAGTTTCCATACGATTTAGCTTTTTCTTCAATCTTTTTAAGAACCTCTTCTGCTTTGGTGCCAAACAAACAGTCCTGATTTGAAGGAGCGTCTAGTAATTTTGATTTGACATGGTCTGGTAAGGTTTGTTCCTTCAGCCAAGCATGCCTTCTCAGTACAGACCCAGTGACTTCTCCCTGCAAGATGCTTCTAGGGCAAAGCCATACTGCAAAGTATGCTGACTAACTTGGTTTGCAGAATGCATTAACTTGTAAATCTTTATTTTCTGCGCAATCTGGAAATAACACCATTTTTTATTTAATTAGATCCATATGTTGCTGGTACTTTAACATGTGAAACTGGCAATTTAATGCCCGGATGGCAAGAGTTGCAGAGGTATAAACCTTCTTACCCCATCTGTCTAAAGCTGTGGAATCCCTGTCTGAAGGAGTAGGGTTTTTGGAATCTGCAGTAGGATTCTTAGAGAAATTTGTGAGAATCAGGTACTCTGTAGCACCAATCAGGTTTTCTAGGGGACGGTGGTAAAGTGTCTGGATTAAGACTGAATTCCATGAAGACATCATCTACAACCTCCAGGACAGGGGGTATAGATAGAGGCTTGTGCTGAAGCAACTCAAAATTCTCAGAGTCTCTTTTTGGACAAAGTATACTCCTAGCATTCCCAGCGGAAATGTTCTCTTAAAAGTACGCAAGGTTTCACCAAAAGAAAAATCCTCTGAAGGGGAGGCAGAGGGAATGGATTCCTCTGCATCTGAATCCTCAAAGGTTGATAAGGGTATGCCCTGGCAATCAGAAGGGTCAGAGTCATCGGACTCCTGGTCTGTAGAATCAGAAAGAAACTCAATCCTTTCTCTCTTAGCTGGGGAAGGCTGGTTTCTGCTAATTAGGGTGAT
Source organism: Protopterus annectens (assembly GCF_019279795.1). Taxonomy (NCBI): domain Eukaryota; kingdom Metazoa; phylum Chordata; order Ceratodontiformes; family Protopteridae; genus Protopterus; species Protopterus annectens. The sequence goes on along the minus strand of NC_056747.1, from coordinate 356,905,749 downwards.
AAGGTCATCAGCCATTCTAAGCATTTGTTTTTGTGGCATGGGAGCTTGAGAATGCACTTTGGTCAGTTTTCTAGGCATAGTCTGTACTCTGGGCCTGAGAAACTCTGTAGTTGTAGCCTTAAACAAAGTTATCTGTTTAACGCAAACGAGGGTATGTCGGATTAAACTCTCAGAAGCCAGTGCCTGCACAGCGGCTCCGGACCCATCCAAGGTAGAGACATCCAAAGGTTCCATAGTCGAAGAAGCATCTCACGGCATACTCCAAATAGGTCTCAGCAGAGGCCTGCGAATCTGCAGAAGTGGGCATCAGGGGCTGCAAAGGCTCCTCATTAAGTACCGGCGGACTGGCGACTAGCTTAACGGAAGAGCTGTTGGCAGTTTTGGACCTATGCGGTCTGTCACTGTCTTGGTCTTTATATTTTTTCAGAAGATCGGTAGTTGGATGGCTTATTGAAGCCATTTTGGAATACGGAGAATGAAAGTGAAAGAATTTGGCAACAAAAACAGCCCGAATGGTTCGGGTGTTAACGCACAAAACAGACAGCGAGGGACGTCGTGGTCTAGGCCTAAACAGGTGACGCAGTAAGAATGAAAATCTCTGAGGTATTTGCTTTCCACAGGCAAGACAACAGTTAACTTTTGCTGACATCAGTTAGAGCAAGAAAAAAGAATCCCCTACGGGGGACTTAGCTTTAGAAGACTTCATGTTTGAAACTCGAAAACCGGAAATTTCAGGTAGCAGCCGACCGGCACTTGCGAACTTGCTTCTGCTTCGGGATCCTTCTCGGCAAAAACGACTGATGTAATGGTGTCGGCTGCCTGTTTTATACCCCTGAAGACCTGGAAGAAGCGACAGCATCTGACGCAGAAATCCCAAGACTCTGGCATTTGGGCCGACTGAGGGCTACCTGCAGGCAGATAACCAAAGTGTGATGACTGCAACAGTGAAACATGAAGAACATCTAACTGATACAAAAAGAGCATTACCAAAGATATCTTGAGAAATACAAGAAAGGCATCTAAACACAAAAAAATAAAACAAAGAGGAAAAGCAGAAGAGAGGATTAGTAATGGAGAAGTTAAAGTTGTAGAAAAATGAAGTTATATACTTACCATAACATTCCATCTGTGTTGTCAATCTTCTTTCTTCAATGCACGAGTTCAGATCAGATACTCTGATCCGACCTGGCCATTTCTCTAGCTCGCAGCCACCACCAAACTCTTGAGCTCTTTCCCCTACCCATAATGCACCACCCAACATCCCTCAGACCTTGTTAGCAGCTGGACATGAAGACCATAAAGAATTGTAATAAATGGAATTCTACACATGGGACATGTGGTATCCCAAGAACTTAATTTCTCCAGAACTCACTTGTGATAAATGGAGGGAGATGAAGGGTGAGGAGTTCAGGAAGAATGAAAATGAACACCATAGATAGAATGTTATGGTAAGTACTTAACTTCTTCATCTGATGTCAATTTTCATTCTTCCTCAACTTATGGGCCAGAGTCCTCTGCTACTTAAATTCCTGGGTGGATTATAATGAAGGACATTCCTGAGTATGGATGAGCCAAAGGCCTCATTTCCCCTTGAGCCAGCTCCAGTTTGTAATGAGTGACAAAGGTTTGATGATTTGCCCAGGTAGTGGCTGAAGTTCATGCATAGTGTAGACTGGAATATAATGGAAATGGTCACAGTTGTAGTTGAATAAGCCTGCATTGGTTTGTTGGGGTAGATGCAATTTAGTGCAGACAAAATATAACCTGTCAATCGCTTGGTCATAGTTACGTTTGTAACCAATTTGCCCATTTTGTGAAGCATCAAGGAAGCCAAGATGCCCATTTTGTGAAGCATCAAGGAAGCAAAGACTTTATTGGTCTTCCTAATTTGTTAGTTATGTGCAGGTAGAAATGCCATTATCTTTAAACACCTAGTAAGCGCAGAGCATACTCTCCTTTATTTGCAAAGTCTTAAAACCACAAAACAAAAAATCTAGCAAAGCTAGACTTTCCACTATGAGATTCCTTAAACCTTTTGCATTATAGGCAACATGGGAGATTTTTCTTTTTGTGTTTTTTTAACCCATGTCACCTTTGATGCAAGAGGTTTAAGGAATCGCAAAGTGGAAAGTCTAGCTTTGCTAGATTTTTCTTTTTGTGCTTTTTAACCAATTGTTTTTTCTGGTGACCTTTTTACTCATTATTTGCAAAGTCTGGGAAAAAAATAATGGCAGGTTAATTGGTTGGCTAATGTTGGATTCTGACACCGCCCTAAGTAGGAACTTGGAATATAATGCTTGAAGTACCGACATTTTCCAGCAGAAGAAATCCGACTAAAAGGATAGGGTTCCAGGTTAAGAATTTTAGATTACATCTGGCTGTAGTTTGAAAGTTAGACACTGTCAAGGTTTGCTGTACAAACTGTAAATCCCATGGTGGTATGGGATCTTTGCAAGGGAGGTCTAAGTAGAAGAGAACCATTAAAAAATGCTTTGCAAAGTTTAGAGGAAGCCCAGGAAGAATTTTGAAACCCCACATGGATATCTGAAAAAGGTTGCTACCAGAAGTTAGCCATTCGATAAATTAGCACCCTCTTAAAAAAAAACTTGCTAGAAATTCAAGAACAGAATTTATCGGAGTTGGGAAAGGTTATACCAGATGCTGCTGTACTCAAAGAAAAATCTTCTCCATAAATGTATGTACAGATTTCTCAAAGAGTTATGGGAAATTAAAAGAATCCAATGGACAGGCAAAAAAAAAAAAGTTGCCTAGCTATCAATGTAATCAGAGAAAGCACACAGTTTTAGGCTAGAGATGTGGAGATGAATCATGACTGCCAGGTGAGACAAACGTTCTGGCATCAGATCTAAAACTGAACAGTACAGAAACAAAGGTCAAAAGGTAAGGGAACCATCTTAGTCAAGGTCATTAAGGAACAATGAGGATGGCTTGTTCAAGTGGCAGCTCTATGAAGTAATCTTTATCAATATGTATTGTAAATACCCATCATGGTTTATATTCTTACCTTCCATCTTATTTTTGTTGTACATATTTAGTTTGCATAAACTGTTTATTCCATTTAAATGTGCAACACTCATTTGCTTCAAGTCTGTACTCCTGGGCACAGAATGAAAATTATCCTTATGACAAATCAATGACTAAACAAAATAAACCATGTCCCATCAAGTTGTTGCGAGACAAGTCCTGAGGAAGTAAGACGAACCTACTCAGATTGACAGCCATCACACTGAACTTCCCAGTAAAACGAGCTACAACTACTAAGCTTTTGGAAGAAATCACACAATGCTACACTCTCGGTATATATAAAAGTCAAACTCCTTGGGAGAAAAAAGTGCCCTGGACTGCATTCCCCAGGAACTGTCCACTCCATCCAATCTGGGAAGCATCCACGGTCACTGTAGGCTTGGGTGGAGAAAGAAAAAGAAGACAGCCTAGCAACAGCTGTTTTGACTGCATCCACCCGGAAAAATAAAGACAAAAATAACTCGGGTAGGAAAAGGTCATCGACAAAGGTTGAGAGAGAATTTATCATTGTGTTTGTAGCATCAACTGCAGATCTTTAATATCTTGGTAAAGCAAGTTGAACTACTGTCATTGACACTGATCCCAGAACATGCGGAATCCATCTTGCTGATATTTTGGTACTACAAATTATTTTCTTGACCATATTGTTTGTAAAAGGGTAGAGATGCTAGCATACGCACAGTGTTGAACATAGTTCCTATAAACTGCAACGTCTAGGTTGGTTAGAATTGTGACTTGTTGTGATTGATGGTTATCCCAAATTGTGGACAAGTCTACCACAGTTGATCTCGAGCTTGTACCAGTAAATGCTTAGTTGGAGTGGTAATGAGCCTGTCGTCCCAAAATAGGAACACGCAGGATTGGTTTCCAACTAATCAAGGCTGACTTTATGAACTAAAAGAACTTATTTTGGTGCAGGTTTGCAGATACGCTGACTGCATATTTTGGTCCAGGACTCATTACTTTGGCAATGTTCAAAAACGGTTTGCATTTATGCATATATCTATTTTATTTAGTTATAATTGTACTATTTAGATAGATGATGCTTTTGTGACTTAAGCAGACAACGAGCACTGAGCCCATATTAGGGCGGACAGAATCAAGATCTGATTTCACTTCCCATATAGTTTTAAATCAATTAGTTGGCCTATTGTTAGAGAAAGCATTCTTTTTTGGTCAGATTGTTAAACGGATGTTTAATGGAACATTTTGAACTATTTTTTCCCTTTTTGTAGCCGGGTTGGTGCTAGTCATTTCCTGCGGGCTTATGGACTAGGGATTATTATTTTTTATGTAGTGGCTTACATTCAATACAGGCATTTTTCCATTTCTTACATAGAGATTCAGTGCATTATTCTCCTATGACAGTTCATCTTTTCCATGTCTATTGTTTTTATTTGTAGGTTTAGAATGATCCTATGCGGTTTTGACAGGATACCAGTTAGTATTCGGTTGGTCTTAACATTCTAACAGATTGTATTGTTGGGGGAAACCGGAACATTGTGTTTTTTCTAATCTTTTTGACTGACTCATGACAAGGTGAAGCAATTTTGGAAACCATTACAATCATATATTTACATATAGCATCTATCTATCCAGCCAATCAGTTTGGACACTGCTATCTAGGGGATTGTGAGCTCTCTGCACTATATTGGAACTTATTAAGCATGGGGCCAATTCTTTGCATACTTTAACACAAGTTGATAACAGGTTGATATTTTGTAAATTGGTTCATTTATTTCTTGGGCAACGATTTTGTGTTGTGATAGGGTACTATTAATATTGGTCTTTACATAATGGAGAACAGAGAAATGAATACTCAAATGTAGTTAAGAAGGCTCTTTTGCCAGAAGGAGATCTCATTATTTGGGGATTGATCAGCCAACAATCATCATACCGATTTGTCCAGGAACATGTGAATGTTCATCCCTCCCAGTGGTTGGCATTTATAACTACATTTAATAAGTGGATCCTGTAACACAAAAATTTTTGTTGGGGTTCGAACTGATGACTTGCGCATTCTGTGTGGATTTTCCACATGTTTTTGTGGGTAAATTAAGGTAAAGGTTTTTTACCTTTTTCCTGTCTTTTCTGATCCTATCAGCAAACATTTACATTCCTTTGCGACTCTAATGCGTTCAGTATAATAGTTTTTGTACAAGTAAGTCAGGTTTAAGCATAGGAGGATTATTTTCCTAGCACCCTTGACAGTCTGCTTAAGAGACATCCTACAGGTTCCATTTTGGTTATATCACATCACAGTTGATCAACAGAGACTTCAGGGTGATTGAAGCAAACTAGCAACTCATGGTCATGGATTTTAAGCTGCTTCAGGGCCTTTGTGCGGATAAGGATGATATTCATGTATGTAAACCTATGGACGAGGGCACAAAGGAAAACAGCCAGATTGATCCAGTTGACTGTTGTAATTTGCTCTTCACACACATTGGCAAGAAGGTTAAAACTTTACGTACCAACATTTGGCACCTAAAGCTTTTCAAAGCATATAGAAACCAAAACATTACCCCGAGGGATTTAAGGACCAAATTACAGCCATTAGTTAGTAAGCCTGATGACATATTATTAAGGGACTGGAACATGGCACAGCAACAGGCGTCCATGTCCTTTGTTAACATTTTAGCATCTTATTATGTAAAAACAATTGAGGTCAACATTTGTGATGTACAAAACAGTGTGAAGAATTGAAAAAACATGAACAAATAAATTTTAAGGATGATCTTAGTAGGCTCTCAAAGGAACTGACTACCTTTGAAATTCATTTGAAGGATAAAAAGTTACACAAGCTTGAGAGAGATATGGAGGATTATGTGAGGGGTAGGCCGTTTGAGTCTCAGAGAAGTGCTAGGTTTGCTGATGTAACAAAAAACACCACTCAGATATGTAAAAAAAAGACCCAGATGCATATTGAAAAAAGGTAGACTACATACCACAACTTCGGGGGAGGAATCCTCCACTACTAACACCGAATCCACATACATCCACATACATTAGTGATTCCCCCGATTCTAAGATGGGTTGGGGTTCAGAGTACCCTTTAGGGGTAGAAGGCACAGGGGGGACGCAAACACAAGGGTAAAAACCATAGAGGATCTTTTCCAATCAATAGTGAAATAAATGTAGAATGTTCAAAATGTACATATGTCCAAATATGTTTTATAATCTAAACAGGAATCATTGCTGAATAAAGGTCTTGGTTTTATCCCAGGTTTTTTTTGTGGATGAAAGCATTTTTGTCTCTGATATACTATCTCTTTGCAGAAAGGTTAATCTGAAATTGTTTTTCAGCCAACAGGACCATTCTCAGAGATCTACTAATTTTAGATTCTACAAATCTAAATTTCAGTCCACCCATGGACAAACATGTTGCCATTTTCCAACAGGCAGTTATCAAAGATTTGCATTACCATTTAAGTTCCTCACAGACTATCAGACACAATCTAACAATGGCGGAACAAGAAGCTTTTACAGATCTTGGGGCCAATACTGATATTTCCATCCTACCAGCAGACAAGGGTGGGATGGTGGTGGTCATGGACTCCAGTTATTACTGGGCTGAGGGAAGGACACAACTGTCTATCACTCAGCATTATATGAACACGCCCACTGACGCCACTCAATTTAAAAAAAAAAAAAAAAAAGAGATTGACAATTTCTTGCAGGAAACGGTGGATCAGGGAATTATCAGTGACAAAACTAGACAACAACTAATGGTAACAGATCCAGGCAAACAATACCTTTATCTATTGCCAAAAATTCACAAATCTTTTAGTACGCCACCAGACAGGCCTATTGTTTCGGGCATAGGCTCCCTCAAGGAGTCATTGTCAGCATTTTTGACAGAATATTTGCAACCGCTATTGTCACATGTTAGAGCTAGATTAAAGGACAACAGAATTTCTACAAATTGTATCGGAGTCTGAATTGGAACCTCATTGGTTGATGTGCACCCTGGGATGTTAAATCACTTTACATCAGCATTTCACACTGGACTGGACTAACAGCATTAGAATTTTGGCCAAATAAGACCAATATCTATAGTCCAGGTTTTAACACATTGCTTATTTGCATGGCCGAGCATGTCCTTACCAAAAACATCTTCTATTTTCAACACGAGTGTTACTGGCAAATACAAGGCACGGCAATGGGGGCATCCTTTGCCCCAATATATGTTGATTTGTATATGGGATATGTTGAGGAACACATATATAATGAGCTACATAACCTGTATTTGCCAGAGATAGACATATGGAGACATTTTTTGGATGAATGTTGGCTTGAATGGAAAGGAGGCAGTGATTACTTGGAGGAATTCATTGAATACCTTCAATGGAAACAAATGGGGGGCCGAGTTTGCAGTGAGTTTTCATAAAAATGAGATTCACTTTTTGGATGTCAATTTACAGCATCAACCAGATAACACATTACGTACTACAGTTCATCAAAAATATCCACAACATAACAGCCTGTTACAAGCCTCCAGTCTCCATCCTAAACATACCATTAACAATATTCCTAAACCTCAGTTTTTGCACTTGAAGAGAATTTGTTCTTCACAGCAGGATCTGACAATCCCATCAGGATTTAGCCAACACATTTTTAGCTAGGGGATATGGTACACAGAATATTAACTCGGCCATGCAATGGGCCAAAAAACAATCCAGGGGTACCCCATTAGAATACAAACAAACCCAGGAAGGAGAACAAGGATACCCTGAGAACGGTCACTACATTTGGCAGAAATACAGCCTATCTTACTAATGTTATTGACAAACATGGGAATATTTTGAAAGCCAATGAACAATTTTGGGGGACAAATGCTCGTTTTCCTTCAGGCGGGGCAAAACCTTAGGGTCCCATTTCTCTCAGAATGGGGGAAATTGGAGTGAACTAAGACCATGGGTTTTAATACTATTTATGAACTATCCAGAATTCTTGGGTTGGCACCAAGTAGTAAAACAGTTGAAAAAAGAAAAAAAACAGTAAATCTGCATGGAATTTATTGTGTTTTGTATTGCTTTTTTGTTTTTATTATTTAGTATTAGACCAGTTTTTTTTCTTGGACAGGAAATTATGTCATTGGTCTTTAATGACACTGAGTATATATTGCAGTTGTATTACTGCTTTATGTTATGTACCACTGATGAAAGCTACAAGCTGAAACCGGTCTGTTTGACTAAATCTTCACACTCCCAAGGTGCTGGCTCTTTTTACGTTTTGTTAGTTTGTCTGGCCTGTGCATCTACCGTACTTGCTAGCCCACTTCTTTGTACTCTTTGCAATGTCAAGTGAGATGCCAGTACTGCGATACACTTGGTGAACACCCATGGGCTGTGGTGCAGCCAAAGGGCAGGACTCTGAATTCATAATGGCTAGCTCCCAGCCTAAAACTACCTCCTGGATCATCTGTTCATTTTATGTTATAGTACAAATCCTAAAGGTCAACCAATCCCATCCAGATGTCCTGTTCAGAATGGGGGAAATTGGATTGAACTAAGACCGATTAGAACAGTGTGCCAAACAGAATTGTTCAACCACACAGACTTAAAAATTGGCCTCCAGTACCATATTTTATTTAGGCACTAGAAGAATCTTAAGTCAGTTACAGATTCGACTGGTCTACTGTGATGTTTTGGATGACTGAGTTGCTCTTGAACTCTAGTATTGCTGCTTCTTGGGTAATGGGAGTGGAAGACAAAAAAGGGAATGATATAACCTTTCAGGAATGCTGGGATGGTCTATCAGAAGCATCTCTAGACCATCAGATTTGCAGGAGTCCTCTGCCAATAGGGCATTTTCAGCCATTAAATAATTCCCTCCTCTGCCTTAGGGGGAACAATCTCTGCTTGTGTTCTGTAAAAGGATCCTGAGACTTCCTGAAACACATACCAACCTCCTGGTGGATTACTAGGAAAAATCACTGAGGGGATGGAAAAAGGTATGCCCACAGCAGATAGGAACCTTCCATCCTTACTTGTGAGGCCAAACCAAGGAGAATTGTCAAAGAAAGCACTGTTGAAAGTTGACTTGGAAGACCGCATAAAAATCTGTGTATCCAGGCATGTCTCCTGATAGAAGTGCCTCAACCTGCAGCCCTATAGACACTTTCTACAGTATGCAAGGTAAGGCTCATGGACAAATTGGATATCGTCCAAAGGGTATGCCAGAGACAGACTACTGAAGACGGAGCCTCAACAGTTTTGGTTCCAGAAAGAAAATTGGATAGTCCTTTAAATCTGTTTGCAGACTCTTAAAATGTACTTTAGGACTGAACGGCTGTGTCAGTGGTGCAAGTGGGTAGGATCCAAGATAGGCCCTGGGTAACGGAGAAAAATAACATAACTGGGGGAAAAAAAACCCCGCCCCCATCTTACTCAGAACCAGTGCTTCCAAGGAAGGAAGGTAGGTAGAGTCTGCCACTGGATACGATCCTCAGAGGGAAAAATGGATTTCGTGGTTGAGACTCGGAAGGGATGGATGTAAAAGGCTGTGACCAAACCAAACCCCTTGGACCTGGTATCCCAAACCCAATCTCATCTGAGAGTATCTAAACAGAAACTGTCAGGGATAGAGAGAGAGTGAATGAGGGTACCTTTCTTTGATCCCATTCCAAACCTCTTGGGGATACCACTGGCTCGGTAAGTAAAAGGGCAAATCAGACTTGGCAGACACTGACAAATCCACAAGAGGGAATTGGCAAGACCCCCATCTGGATTTGAGCAGCAAGAAATTTCACATCTTATTCACATCTTGAAAAAGTTGAGTGGGAAGTGAAAATTGGAAGGTTAATCACCACAGGAGCTGAGCCTGTTGGATGAGAGTACGACTTAGAATCTGAAGGAGGCTCTAAAGGTTTTGCATCTCAAGAGTTTGGATCCAAAATTTTTCAAATTCTGGGGAATAAAATTTTTGTTCATCAGATCCCGAAGGCTTAAGATCCAATGAAGTAATAGCAAACCTGCCAGATGGTTTGAAACTAGTCTGTCGGAGCTGAAGGCTTAGGATATGAAGGAGGTTCTAAAGGCTTTGGATCCGAAGTGCTTGGTTCTGAAATCTTTCCATTTCTCTGTAATAAGACTTATGTCCATCAGATCCAAAGGCTTAAGATCTAATGCAGAAGCAACAGCCAGACTAGTCACAACAGAGAAGAACTTGGGATCCAAAGACAGCCATACGGGGCTTGAATTTGGAAGTTTTTTCGAGTTAAAAATTATGTCCGTCTGATCCAAAAACATAGGATCCGATGATAGGTTCCTGAGGAGATCTTAGAGACGTCAGATACGAGGTGATTGGATCCAAACTCGACTATTTTTTTTTTTGGGGGGATTCAGAATGAAGTTGAAGCCTAAGAAATTGAATGCCTGGACCTTTTGAAGGATCCTTGAATATCTAACTCCAGCAATGTTCTGAGAAAAAGGTAGTTAGCATTATATCTTTCAGTATTAAATTAATTCTTCTTTTGTTCAGGTTCTGAAGAAATGTGTTGTCGGATCCAATGATGGTCGGATCGGATGTAGCTTGGATTCAATTTTCATTTTTTCTTTTCAGTTTTGAAGAAGCAAGGACTAGAGAAGCTGAGAATCTAGACTTTTTGATGGGTCTTTACACTTTGTTTGGGGATGGGGGTGAACCAAAGTAAAGGCTTCAGAAAAATAAGATGACAGGAAAGCCTTTAACATCAGCTTTTTTTTTTCCTGTCTGCTGAAACTTACAACACACTGTGGTCCTAAACAATACACATGAAGATGGTAGGCAATGGCAAGTTAAGAACTAGTTATAAAAACATCAAACCGCAAACATAAAGCCATAAAATAAACTGTCACAATAATGGAGAAAAACAGCTGGAAAAAGATGAAAGCACAAAGTTCTCTTTAGAATTTTACTCCATTTCAGATGTTTTGTCCATTAGTAGTTATAAAAAGGTAAAAAAGGAGATTTTCTTCCAAAGTACAGGATAAACTCGATTTCAGATTAAATATGAGGAAACGGTTAGAAAAAAAAAGAAATAACTTGCCTTTCATAAAAACCTCGAGAGCTGAAGGCAACCATGTCTAAACTCTAAAGAAGAAAATGAGATCTGAGGGATGCTAGGTGGTGGATTAAGGGTAGGGAAGGCGCTCAAGAGTTTGTTGGCCGCGAGCTAGAAAAACGGCAGAGTCGGATTCAAGTATCTGATCTGAACTAATATGTTGAGGAAGGATGGAAACAGACATCAGATCTGAAGTTATACACTACCTGTGAGGTGAAGGACTTAAAAGTAGGAAAATCTAAATCAGGTAATATCACAGCAGGATAGAGCAAAGTATCTTCAAATTTAGGAGAAGCCAGTAGAATGGGAAATATCTGACAGTAGCCGCATTTTATAAGAAATCAAAAACATTCAATTGAAGTTGCACAGCAAGAGAAGGAATGGGAAACTGTGGCAACTCTGAAGCAGACAATGTTGTGAAGCGACAGGCCACTGAGCTTCCACATGAAAGAGCAACAGATGGCATAGGATGAAACTGAAGAGATGTGGCACAGGAAGTTGCTCTGGAACTTTCTACAGAATGCAGGCAGGAAATGGAGAACAAAATGTGCCCTCAGTCAGAGGGAAATGATCTAAGAGAAGAGTAGCTTCATTTTTACATCCTTTTAAGAATTTCACGGTAAAAATTACATGTCGTCTACACTTGCCTTTATTGAACAGTATAACGTAGAGAGACTGTGCAAACTAGCATACCTTTGTTATAAGGTTCACTGGGTGGTTTGACTATTGGATCTGGGTCTGCCCAATCCGCTCCACTCTCGCTACTCTCAGGCCCCTGCTCTACCCCCATATCTCACGCACACCCAATATCTTACAATTTATAGACACAACACCACACCCACACCCACCACCTCAACCAATCCCAAAACAACACAATTGGAAATATTAACAAGTTCCTATCCTGCACCACCAAGTCCTCCTACCATATCACATACTATCACTACCAACCAAACCACTGCCCACAAACCCTCAAGTAAAGTACAGTTGTGCACACTTACCATAAATGTAAATGTTAAGAGTGTATTTACTGTTGCAGTCATCACATTTGGGTTATCTGTTTATCTGCCAGCAGGTAGCCCTCAGCTGGCCTGAATACCAGAGTCTTAGGATTTCTGCGTCGGATGCCGTCTCTTCCTCCATGATGTCAGGTCGTCAGGGGTATAAAACATGCAGCCGACGCCATTACATCAGTTTTTATTGCCCCAGATGTCAGGTGCCCCTACAATAGAAAGCAATTATATGGTATGGTACACCCCCATCAAAAAGCAAATAAACCAGAAAAAATATACCAAACGAGAAGGAAAGGTAGAACCAAGAGAAGTCAGGGGGCTGGAGGGGAGGGTAACCAGGACTGCAACAGTGAATACGCTCTAACATCTACATTTATGGTAAGTGTACACAACTGTACTATGTTCTTCGTGTTTCACTGTTGCAGTCAACACATTTGGGTTGATTCTCAAAGCTAAGGAAGGGAGGAGGAAGTTAAAGAGCATTAGGGTCAGCTATTAAGCCCTACAAGACTGCAGTGGCAAATCCAACTCTGGATTTAAAAAAGATAGGCATGTGGTAATGCTTGGTGAAGGTATGTACAGAGCTCCAGGTAGCACCTTCTAGATGTCCCTGGTAGGGACTCCGCTGAGAAAAGCCGCAGAGGTAGATGCAGCCCTGGTGAAATGTGATCTTATTTCCCTGTGGGGTAGGTTTTCCATGCTGCTTGTAGCAGAAATGAATGCAATGGCCTATCCATTTGGTAATGGTTTGCTCTGAAATGGCCTTCCCCTCTACCCATGCAGCAAAGCCAACTAGCAGCTGTTCAGATTTTCTAAGAGGCTTTAGTCCTGTCCAAATAAAATCTAAGTCGTCTGTGCACGTCCAGAGAGTGCAGTATTCGTTCCCCCTCGTTTTGTGGATTTGGGAAAAAAGTAAGCAAATGAATGGACTGATTTAGGGCCACACTAGATACCAACTTGGGCATAAAGGAAAGATTAGTCCCGAGGGAAACCCTGCCGCATGGAAGATAATAAAGGGTTCCACTGCCATGAGGGCCTGTAATTCAGACGCTCTTCTTGCTGAAGTGATGGCTAGAAGGAAGGCTGGTTTTCCAAGAAAGGAATTTCAACTCTGCTGTTGCAACTGGCTCAAAGGGGGGGGGGGGGGGTGAGCTTTTCCAATACAAAGTTAAGGTCCCAGGCTGGAGTAAGAGCTCTCCTGGGGGGGCTTAAATTTTTGGCCTCTTTTGGGAATTGTTTTAGCAAAGGGTGAGAGAAGAGGGGTGGGCTCAGTATTATAATTTGCTGAAATGGCAGAGGCATGCATTTTAATTTATGAGAAGGATAGGCCCTTGTGGAGCATTTCTGTCAAGTACTGTAGAATATGAGGTAAGCTGGACACCGTTGTGCCCATCCCCTAATCCTGGCTCCAGGAACAGTATCTTTTCCACTTTTCAGCATAGGATTTTTTAGTACCAGGCGTCCTCGCCTCCAGAATGACATCCAACACCTACTTACTGAGGAATGCTAGAGGAGAACTCAAGGAATTAGCCAGGCTGCAAGGTTCAGGGTATGAAGCGGAGGGTGCAGAATCTGACTCACCTGCTGGGACAGCAGGGAAGGTGTCTGAGGCAGGTGCCATGGTTGCAGCAGTGTCATACTGTGCAAGAGGGGGTACCAGTGCTGGCGTGGCCAGTCTGGTGCAATCAGTATTGTCCTTGGCTTGTCCTTTTGATCTTTAGTAAAACCTTTGAGAGGAGAGGCAGAGCGGGAAAGGCATAAACAGAGAAGCTTTCCCGGGTAAAAGGATAGGGCATCCACTTTCCAAGCTTGACTGTGGGGAGTGCTTGTGCAGAATTTCTCCAATTGGTAGTTCTGGGGGGAGGCAAACAGATCTACCTCTGGAGTCCCCCATTTGTTCCTCAAGAGTTTGAATATTTTGGGTTCTAGTTTCCATTCATGTGGGTCCATGAGATTTCTGCTTAAGTCATCTGCCAGTGAGTTTAGTTTGCCGGCAGGAATTGAGCTTGTAGGTGTACTTGGTAGCTCGAAGCTGTGTTCCACAGAGCCATGGCTAGTCTGCAGAGAGGGTACAAGTGGGTTCCCCACTGCTTGATTATGTACCACATAACTGTGGTGTCTGTCTATCAATAGTTGTCCTGAAAGAATACGGTCTTTGAAGGCTGTCAGAGCATTCTGTACAGCTAACATTTCTTTTTTATTGATATGCAGGTGCATCTGTCTCGGATTCCTTTTGCCCTGAATGCACTGCCCTGCCATGTGAGCCACCAGAGACTTTGTACCACTGAAATTTCCTCATATGCAGTCTTGTATATGGAATTAGTAGAATGCAAGAGGCCATGAACCCCAGGGCTTGCAGTATTTTCCTTGCAGATTGCTGGGGTTTTGTGGCCAATAGTTTGAAGTAGGTCGTCAAACTTATTTCTCCGGAGTGAGGAATGCCATCGTGGAAGTTGTGTTCAAGCTTACTCCCAGGAATACAATCTTTTGGCAGGGTATTAGGTGAGATGTCTTTTCGTTGATGGTGTACCCCAGTGAGGTCTTTCTTTAATGAATGCCAGGTGATGCAATAACAAGTCCTGGCTTTCTGCCTGAATCAGTCAATCGTCAAAGTATGGGTAAATTTGAATATTTCTCTGCCTGCAAAATGCAATGGATGGAGCTAGGCACAAAGTGAATACTCTGGGCACAGTAGATAAGCCAAAGGGAAGTACAGAGAACTGATGGTGCCTGGAGCCTGCCCTGAATCATAGGTATATTCTGCAAGATTCCCTTATTGGGATGTGCAGGTAAGCTTCCTTTAAGTCTAAGTTTGCCAGCCAGGCATCCTTGGCTAGCATAGGAAGAAGCTGTTGAAGAGTTAGCATTTTGAAACTACCAGAAAGGTGTTGAGAATAGAGAAATCCAGGACAGGACGCCATGAGTGGTCTTTTCTGGGTACCAGAAAAAGTCTTGAATAAAATCCTTGTCCCCTTTGTTCTGCTGGGACAGGTTGAATAGCCCTGATACTGAGAAGAGAGAGAACATGCTGTTGGGCCTCCACCCAGTGATTTGGGGGTAGGTCTGGCCAACCATTTGGGGTTGGCAGTGTGTGGAAGTGGAATCTGTATCCTTGGGAAACTATGTTCAAAATCTATTTGTTCTGGGTAATGAGTTCCCACTTTTTTGCATGCAGGGCGAGCTTTCCTCCTAAGGGAGCAGATAGCCGAGTAGGGCTTGGAAGGGTCAAGTCATTGTGCCATTTTTCCGTAGGAGGGTGGCTTACTACTCCCTGCTTTGGAAGTGGGAGCCCCCCCACCGATTAGGTCTGTGTGCAGTCTGAGACTGTAGCCTAGGTGGTCTGCTGTTCCTGGGTTTGGACTGAAGGCCAATGTCTACTGAATCTGGGAGGCTATACTTGTAGGAAATCTTTAACAGTTTGCATAGATTTAGCTTTTTACTCCATCCTTTTGAGAACTTCTGCTTTGTTGCCAAAAAGGCGGTCTTGGTTTAAGGAAGCATCCAGTAATTTAGCTTTAACATGATCTGGCAAGTTTTGTTCCTTAAGCCAGCATGTCTTCTAAGTACAGACCAAGTGACAGCAGCCCTGCAAGATGCTTCTAAAGCGTCAAAACCACATTGCAAAGTATGTTTACCAACTTGTTCTGCAGACTGCATTAAATCTTGCAATTCTGTGTGTTCAGCACAGTCAGGAATCAAAATTTTCTGTTTAAGTAGTCCCATAATCTGCTGCTGATAATTCAAAATATGAAACTGGCAATTTAAAGCCCTAATGGCCAAAGCAGCTGAAGTGTATACCTTCTTACCCAATCTGTCCAAGGCTCTAGAATCTCTATCAGAAGGGGTAGGATTTTTGGCAGCAGTAGCCTTAATGCCTTTTGGTCCTTGGGAAATGGTTTCTGGAGCTGTAGAAGGATTTTTGAAGAGGAACTTGTGAGAGTCAGGTACTCTGTAGTACCAGTCAGGTTTTTTGGGAGCTGGAGGTAAAGTGTCTGGGTTAAGGCTCGATTCCAAGAACGCATCATCTACAACGTCCAGAACAGGAGGGACAGCTAAAGGCCTGTGTTGAGGCAGGAGTAAGAATTCCCTGTCTCTTTTTGAATTCAGTAATCCTGGCTTTCCCAGTGGAAATGCTCCCTAAAAGTATGGAAGGTTTCACCGAAAGAAAAATCTTCTGGAGGGGAAGCAGAGGGAATGGAATCCTCTGCATCAGACTCCTCATAAGTAGATAAGGGCAAATCCTGGTAATCAGAAGGAGCAGAAATATCAGATTCCTGATCAGAAGAATCAGAAAGAAATTCAGTTCTAGGTCTCTTACAGAGGCCCGCGGTTAGGTCATCGTTTTTCTAGGCGTGGTGCGAGTTTTTGGCCCGAGGGATTCGGAACTTCTGGATGGAAATGATGGCATTTGTTTACAATGAATGTCTGTAGGCCTGAATACACCCTCAGAAGCTGCTGCCTGCACAGTGGCTCCCGACCCATCCAAGGTAGAAACATCCGCAGGTTCCATAGTCGAAGAAGCATCTTGCGGCATAATGGACTCTGAATGGGTCTCAGTAGAGGCCTGCGAATCTGAAGTAGTTCGTATCAGGGACTGCGAAAGCACCTCACTGAGTACAGGTGGACTGGTGTCTAGCTTAACGGAAGCGCAGTCAGCAGTTTTGGACTTCAGCGGTCTGTCTCTGTCTTTATCCTTACTTTTTTTCAGAAGATCGGTGGTCTGATGGCTTAACTAAGCCATTTCGGAGTACTGAGATAGAGTAAGAAAGTAATTGGATGCAAAAATAGCCCGACAACGAATAGTTCGGGGGTTGAACAAGGCACAAAACCAGCAGCGAGGGACATCGTGGTCTGGGCCTAAACAGGGGATGCAGTAAGAATAAAAATCTCTACGAGGTATTTGCTTTCCACAGACAAGACCATTGTTAACTTTTACTGACATCGGTTGGAGCAAGAAAAAGGATACCCAACGGGGTACTTATCTTTTTTGAAGACTTCGGGTCTCAAACTTGAAAATGAAAATTTCAGGAGACGGCCAACCGGCACTTGTGAACTGCTTCGAGCACAGAATGGCAAGAAAGACTGATGTAATGGCATTGGCTGCATGTTTTATACCTCTGACGACCTGACGTCATGGAAGAAAAGACAGCAATCAGATGCAGAAATCCGAAGACTCTGGTATTCAGGCCGGCTGAGGGTTACCTGCAGGCAGATAACCCAAATGTAATGACTGCAAAGTACAGTTTTGTACCTACCATAAATGTAGATGTCCGAGAGACATGCAACTGCAGTCATAACATGTGGGTTGTCCTGCCTCAGGCAGCCCTCGGTCGGCCGGATTCCAAAGTCTGGGTCCGACGTCAGCTGATGTCGCATTTCTCTCAGACGTCAGGGCGGCTGGAGTATATAAGCATCAGCCGACGCCATTTTCTTCAGTGTTTCTTGCCCCAGATGCCAGGTGCCCTCCAAGGAAGGCTGTAATCAAATTGGAAGACAAAAACAGGATTCCAAACAAATACATGAGCAATAAAACAAATACACCATAACAGATATCCCCAGCTAAGAGAGAGAGAGTGGGATAGGAGTGGACCCTAAGCATAGAGGGGTATGGAGGGAGGGAAAACCCGACTGCAGTTGCATGTCTCTCTGACATCTACATTTATGGTAGGTACAAAACTGTACTATGTCCTTCAAGAATGCAACTGCAGTCATAACATGTGGGTAGAATACCATAGCTTAGCTGGGGGAGGAGGTATGCTCTAGGAGAGTGATGGTGTGGCAATCAAACCCTGCAGGACTGCCGAAGCAAAGCCTGCTCTGGATCTGGAATATAAGGGGAGATTGTAGTGTTTTGAGAATGTATGCACGGAGCTCCATGTAGCAGCTTCTAGAATGTCCTTTGTAGGCACCCCTCTTAAAAATGCTGTAGAGGTGGCTGTAGCTCTGGTGGAATGTGGTCTGACATAGGTTGGAACAGTCTTTCCATGAAAGGAATAACAGAATCTGATGCAATGTCCAATCCATTCAGAAATAGTCTGTTTTGAAATTGCTTTTCCTTGGACTGCAGGGGCGTAAGCCACAAAAAGCTGTTCAGACTTCCTACTGTCCTTGGTTCTGTCCAGGTAGTATCGAAGTTGTCTATGAATGTCCAAGGTATGTAACAGCCTTTCCCCCTTCTCAGGATTGGGGAAAAAGGCAGGAAGATGAATGGCTTGATTTAGAGAAACCCTAGATACCACCTTTGGCATAAATGTAGGGTTGGTCCTTAATGAAACCCTGTCTCTGTGGAAAATAATAAAGGGTGGTATTGCCATTAGGGCCTGTAGTTCCGAAACCCTTCTTGCTGAGGTAATTGCCAACAGGAAAGCTGTTTTCCATGAGAGAAATTGCAAGTCAACTGAAGCTGCTGGCTCAAAAGGAGGTAGAGTCAGTTTTTCTAGGACAAGGTTGAGGTCCCAGGCTGGCACTGGGGCCTTTCTTGGTGGCTTAATGTTCTCGATTCCCCTGAGGAATTGTCTTAGTAAGGGGTGAGAAAAAACAGGAAAATCAGTGTTGTATCTAGCTGAAATGGCAGATGCAATGTATTTTTATTGATTAATACGAGAGGCCACTCTAACATATCTGCCAAATATTCCAAGATAAGTGGGATGTTCAGTAATGATGCATCATGCCCTTTGCTGGTATTCCAATTGCTGAATCTTTTCCACTTGGCTAAGTGGACCTTTCTGGTGGACGGTCTTCGAGCCTCTGTTAGTATCCGCTGAACTTCCTTAGAGAGAGGTAAGTTGAATTCATTTATGGGATCTCCCAGGCTGTTAGCTGCAGAGTCTGAAGGTTTGGATGCAGTGTTCCGAAATTGTGCTGAGTCAAAAGTAGAGGCCACTGAGGGAGGGCCCACCTCCTGGTGTGACATATGCTCCGTAGTAGTGGGTACCAGTGTTGTCTTGGCCAATCCGGAGCTATTATGATTCCCTTGGGCTTCTCTGCTTTGATCTTTAGTAATACTGAGGTCATCAGTGGCAGAGGTGGGAATGCATAGATTGCTAGGGAGCTCCAGTTGAATGAAAGAGCATCTATTTTCCAAGCCTTTGGATGGTATGTCCTTGTGCAAAATTTTGGTAGTAGATGATTGAGGTGAGAGGCAAATAGGTCCACTTCTGGCTTGCCCCATGTCGAAGTGAGTTGTCTGAAAGCCTTCGGATGCAACCTCCACTCGTGTGGATCTGTGAAATTCCTGCTTAGGCTGTCCGCCAACACATTGTCTTTTCCTGGAACAAACTGTGATTGTAACTGGATGTTTAGACTCCGTGATTTCTCCCAAAGCTGCATTGTCAGTCTGCAAAGGGGATAAGAGTGAGTGCCCCCCTGCTTGTTTATGTACCACATCACAGTGGTGTTGTCTGTCCGTATCATTAAGTGACCTTGCTGGAGTTGGTTTTGAAAAGCCTCGATAGCATGCATTACTGCCAGCATTTCCTTTTGATTTATATGCAGATGTGTTTCCTTTGGAAACCATTGTCCTTGTATACATCTGCCTTCCATGTGCGCCCCCCATCCGAGGTCTGAGGCGTCTGTAGTCATGGTCTGTGTTATCTGTGGTTTTTTGAATGACAAACCTGTGTTTTCCTTGCTCACCGAAGCCCACCATAGGAATTCCTTTTGTAAGCATGGAATGAGTGGTATGATTGTCTCCAAGTTGTTGCTGTGCTGAGACCAAACGCTTTTTAGGTACCATTGAAGCTTTCTCGTGTAGTTTTGCTAATGGAACCAGTAGAATGCAGGATGCCATGTAACCCAGGGCCTGTAGGAATCTCCTTGCAGTCATCTGGGTGAGTTTTGCTAGATTTTTGAAGTATTGAGTTAACTTCTCTTGCTTGTCTTCTGCCAGGTAAGCCATTTGAGAGGCTGTGTCTAGTTTGGCTCCTAAGAAGATTATTTGCTGGGATGGCTGCAGTCTTGACTTTTGGAAGTTGACTGTGTATCCCAGAGCTTGAAGTAATCGTATGACATATTCCAGATTTTTTGTCAACATCAGTTTGTCGTCCACTTGTATGAGGCAGTCGTCCAGGTACGGGTAAATTTGTATACCCTGGAGCCTGCAATGATCAATTACTGAAGCCAGGCATTTTGTAAACACTCTGGGCGCAGTAGATAAGCCAAATGGCAATGCTGAGAATTGATAATGCTCTGGCCCTGCAAGAAATCTGAGGTATCTTCTGCAACTGTGTCTGATGCCTCCTTGAGGTCCTTGGTAATCAGCCACGACTCCTTGCCCCAGCATGGGAAGGAGTTGCTGCAGAGTCAGCATTTTGAACTTTGGTACTATTAGAAAGGTGTTTAATGCGGACAAGTCCAGTATTGGCCTCCATTGAGTTTCTTTCCTTGGAACAAGAAACAGTCGAGTAAAATCCCTGTTCTTGTTGTGGAACTCTTTCTATTGCTTTCATTTGAGCTAGCAGAGATTTGCTTGATAGCCTCTGTCCTTTGATGTTGTGGTAGATTTGGCATGCCTTGTTTTCTTGGTAGGGTATGAAAATGAAACCTATACCCTCGGTCTATAATGTCCAAAATCCATTTGTCCTTTGTCAGTCTGTGCCAGTTTTCTGCAAACAGAGATAATTTTCCGCCCAAGGGAGCTTCTAGTTGTTCCCTGGTAGGCGGTAGTAGAGGAAAGTCATTGAGATTGTGGTTGTTGGGCAGGAGAAACCCCTGCGTCACTTCTTTGGTTTCCTGGCTGCCATTGACATCCCCTGTAAGGGCCTCTGTATTGGCCTCTTCCTCGGCCACGTCTGTTCTTACCCCTTTGAAACTTTTCTGGATTAGGAAAGGACCAATTTTTTGAAGGCCAGTTCCTACTGAATCTGGGGGGGTTGAACCTGGAGGAAATCCTTTACAGTTTGAACTGATTTTGCTTTTTCTTCAATGGTCTTTAGCACATCCTTAGCATTTGCACCAAAAAGCTTGTTCTTTTCCAAAGGTGCATCCAGAAGCTTTGCTTTTACATGATCTGGTAGAGGTTGATCTTTTAACCAAGCATGTCTTCGCATCACTGCCCCTGTCATAGCTGCCCTACATGAAGCTTCCAGTGCATCATATCCACACTGCAGGAAGTGATTGCTTACTTGCGGAGTGTTATGTACAGCTTCCTGAGAAGCTAGTGTTTTTTGTAAATCTTCTAAGAGATAGTCCTGATATTGGAACATATGAAAAAGGCAATTTAAAGCTCTCATAGATAAGTTAGTGATAGTGTAAACCTTTTTACCCCATCTCTCTAAAGACCTTGCCTCCCTGTTGGAGGGCAAAGGATTTTTAGAGGTGGAGGCTGAAACTCCTTTAGGCCCCTGTGAAATAGTTTCCAAATCCACAGTATGGGCCCTGAATAAATGGGAATGAGTTTCAGGGACCCTGTAATACCTGTCTGGCTTGGCTGGTGCAGGAGGGAGAGTATCAGGGGTAGCACTAGAATCAGCATACAAATCATCCAGAACATCAAGTACAGGAGGAATAGCTAAGGGCCTGTGCTGAGGCTTCTTAAGGAAAGTCCTAAGGCGTTTCCTGGAATCAGAATATTCTTGGCCCTGCCACTTGAAATGTTCCCTCATGGTGTGCAGAACTTCCCCAAAGGAAATATCCTCAGGAGGGGAGGCCGAAGGGATGGAATCTTCTGCATTGGAGTCCTCATAGGTCTGGAAGAGCTCTTCCTGGCTATCAGAGTGGACAGAGCCCTCAGAGTCTTCATCTGAAGGAGTAGGGTCAGAGGGTTCAACCCAGGGCCTTTTATCAGGAGGAGGCTGGGATGCTCTCTCTGGATGGGTCTGTGAACCTCTAATCATGGAAATTAAATCAGCAGCCATGGACATAATTTGTGTCTCTGGAGTCGGCTGAGGTAAGGATCTTGAAGTAATATGCTTTGTTTTGCTGGCTGCCTTAGCCCTAGTGTAGGCCTTAATAGACATGGCCATAGGAGGCCTGGCAGCTCCACGTGCAGGAGTGACCTTGTCTACAGCAATGGTCTCGGGCATCTCCTCGGTTTCGGTATCCGGAGGAAAATCTATAACTGGCGGTGGAGTAATGTCTGGAATCGGAGTCGTCGGTACTGCGGTGTCTTCGGTTCGGAGCGGTGCAGAGACAGTCTCAGAGGGAACCGGAGCACTCGCGCTAGGTTTTGGCGTGGAGTCGGTAGTAGACGCGGGCAGAGTATGTCGGTCCCGGTCTTTTCGCTTTTTGGGCGTTTGTGATGTCTGAAGATCCGACGGCATGGTATAAGCAAATTTATCGCCGAAAAAGTCTTCAGCGAACTCCGCCCGGCGCCTGAGAGTGCGCTTATTGAAGCGAGCACAGGGTACGCAGGCTGAGACGTCGTGGTCTGGGCCCAGGCAAGGGAGGCAGTAAGAGTGGAAATCCTTATGAGGTATTTGTTTACCACAAAAAAGACAATTGTTAACTTTATCAGTAATTTCTGACATCGGCTGAGGCAAGAAAAGGTCCCCAACGGGGTACTTAGCTTTTTTGATGACTTCGGTATCGTAGAATACAGGAGCTGACAGACCGGCACTTGCGAACTGCTTCTGCTTCGGGCACCGCGCGGCAAGAAAGACTGAAGAAAATGGCGTCGGCTGATGCTTATATACTCCAGCCGCCCTGACGTCGGAGAGAAATGCGACATCAGCCGACATCGGACCCAGACTTTGGAATCCGGCTGACCAAGGGCTGCCTGAGGCAGGACAACCCACATGTTATGACTGCAGTTGCATTCTTGAAGGACATCACAGCTAGCTGTGCAAGAACTTATGTCGGTCTGATCACTTTTGCAGTATTACTTACTGTTGGAAAATTCTGCCTGTTAGTATAAATTTTATGTCTCGCTTTCAAGTTTGGCGTCTCTCTCTCTGAAATGGATTTTGTTTTATTTATTTATTTTTTTTAAACAAGAAACTTCATTGAATTATCAATTAAGACAGACAACTGTACATTTATATAAATGGAAAATCATAAAAATAGACAGTTACAAATATTACACATCACTTATCTTCCTTTGCCCCTGTAGCAAAGCTAACCAGCAATTTAATCAGGCTTTCTGAAGGATTTAGTCCTGTCCAGATAGAATCTGAGCTGTCTGTGCACATCTAGAGAGTGATGAATCCTTTCCCCCTTGTTCTGCGGATTAGGAAATAAGGTGGGCAAATGAACAGATTGGTTGAGAGCCACACTGGACACCACCTTGGGCATGAAGGATAGGGTTAGTTCTGAGGGATACCCGGTCTGCATGGAAGATGATGAAGGGCTCCACAGCCATGAGTGCCTGCAGCTCAGAGACTCTTCTGGCTTAAGTGATGGCCAGAAGGAAAGCTGTCTTCCAGAAAATAAATTTTAGCTCTGCAGAAGAAGCTGGTTCGAAAAGAGGCAGGGTGAGCTTTTCTGACACAAAGTTAAGGTCCCAAGCTGGTGTTGATGCCCTTCTGGGGGGGGGGGGGGGGCTCAAATTGCTAGCCCCTCTGAGAAACCGTTTGATCAAGGGGTGTGAGAAAAGGGGCTGGTCAGTGGGAAAATGAGCAGAAATAGCAGAGGCACGAATTTTTAGAGAGAAGAAAGAGACCACTGTGTAGTAGGTCAGCTAAATAATCCAGGATGAGAAGGATGGAGGGCTGTGCCGTATTGGCCCCCTTGACCTGGAACCAGCTGCAGAACCTTTTACATTTATCTGCACAAGACTTTCCAGTGCTAGGGTGTCTGGCCTCACGGATAAAGTACAGTTTTGTACCTACCATAAATGTAAATGTTAGAGTGCTAATACAGCTGCAGTCATAACAGAAGGGTTTTCCTGCTGTCAGGCGGGTCCTCGGTCAGCCGAATTCCAAAGTCTAGGTCCAGCGTCGGATGTCGTTGCTTCTTCCCTGACGTCAGTGCGACAGGGATATTAAAAGAACCAGCCGACGCCATTTTCTTCAGCTTTTCTTGTCCCAGATGTCAGGTGCCCCCAGAAGGAAAGAAAACAAATTTATGTAATAATGCAATGCAATATAATCAAAAAACAGTAGTTGCAAGCAAATACACCATAAAAGAATACCCCAATGAAGTTGTATGAGGGGGAGTTGGCCATTAGGCGTGTCCCAAGAGGGGAAGGAGGGGGGGGGGGGGAGTACAGTTTTGTACCTACCATAAATGTAGATGTCCGATAGGTATGCATCTGCAGTCATAATATATGGGTTGTCCTGCCTCAGGCAGCCCTTCAGTCGGCCGGATTCCAAAGTCTAGGTCTGGCCTCGGCTGATGTCGCACTTTCCCCGACGTCAGAGCTCCTGGGGTATAAAGGCATCAGCCGACGCCATTTTCCTCAGTTTTTCTTGCCCCAGATGCCAGGTGCCCTCTAGGAAGGCTAAATTTGTATAAATGCTGAAAAATTCCAAACATTATCAAATTATATACATATATAAACAAACAAATACACCATAATAGATTCCCCAAGCTAGCTGAAAGAGGGGTAAGCACCCTAGGAGTACCACAGAGGGGAAGGTGGGTGGGTAATCCTGACTGCAGATGCATACCTATCAGACATCTACATTTATGGTAGGTACAAAACTGTACTATGTCCTTCAAGGATGCATCTGCAGTCATAACATATGGGTAGAATACCATAGCCAATCTGGAGGAGGAGGAACTAAGAGAAGGATGGTGTAGTTAAGATCCCCTGCAGTACTGCAGTTGCAAACCCTGCTCGGGATCTGGAGTATAAAGGTAGATTGTAATGCTTGGCAAATGTATGCACGGAGCTCCAAGTAGCAGCTTCTAAAATGTCCTTGGTAGCCACCCCGCGTAGGAAAGCTGTAGTGGTGGCTGTGGCCCTTGTGGAATGAGGCCTGATATTTTCAGGAACTGTCTTTCCATGAAAGGAGTAGCAAAAGCGAATGCAATTTCCTATCCATTTTGAAATTGTCTGTTTGGAAATTGCTCTTCCTTGCACCCCAGTTGCATATGCTACAAAAAGCTGATCAGTTTTTCTGTTGGTTTTAGTTCTGTCCAGATAGTAGCGTAGTTGTCTGTGTATATCCAAGGAGTGCAAAAGTTTTTCCCCTTTGTTCTGTGGGTTAGGGAAGAACGTAGGCAAATGTATAGCTTGGTTCAAGGATACCCTGGATACCACCTTTGGCATGAAAGTAGGATTGGTTCTCAGTGACACTCTATCCTGGTGAAAAATAAGAAAAGGCTGCACTGCCATTAATGCCTGTAACTCGGATACTCTTCTTGCTGAAGTGATTGCCAGAAGGAATGCAGTTTTCCAAGATAAAAACTGTAGGTCTGCTGATGCTGCTGGTTCAAAGGGAGGTAGTGTCAATTTTTCCAGCACAAAATTGAGATCTCATGCAGGTAGGGGGGGCTTTCTTGGTGGCTTTACATTTTTAATCCCCCTCAAAAATTGTCTGAGCAGAGGGTGTGAGAAGTTAGGTGGATCCATATTGTATTCTGCTGAAATTGCTGAAGCATGAATCTTAATGGAGGAGTAAGACAGGCCATTGTGGAATAATGCTGCTAAGTATTCTAGGACGTGTGCTAGGTTTGCCACTGTGACATCTGTGCCCCTTGATGTGCTCCAAGTGAGAAATCTCTTCCATTTAGCTGAGTATGTCTTTCTTGTGGAAGGTCTGCGAGCCTCCAGGATAATGTCCTTCACCCTCGGAGATAAAACAGCTTGGTTGGGTTTTAAGGAATTTTCCAGGCAGTTAGCTGCAATGTTTTCAAGTTGGGATGCAGGGTTTTGAAATTGTTCTGCGTTAGAAGAGGCCATGAATTTGTCTGAGACATGCTTCTCAATAGCGGGTACCAATGTTGTCTTATGTTGTCTTGGCCAGTCCGGAGCTATTAGTATCACCTTTGGCTGTTCTTCCCTGATATTCAGTAGAACCTTGTACATCAATGGAAGAGGTGGAAAGGCATATACTGTTAGGGCATTCCAGCTGAAAGAGAGAGAGTTCACCTTCCAGGCTTGTGGGTGGTATATCCTTGAGCAGAATTTCTTCAGTTGGTGGTTGAGTGGGGAGGCGAACAGATCTATCTCTGGCATTCCCCATTTTTTTGTTACGAGTTTGAAAATGTCTGGATGCAGCATCCATTCGTGTGCATCCGTGGTAGTTCTGCTTAAGCTGTCTGCTAGTGAATTTTCTTTCCCCGGTACGAATTTGGCCTGCAGCTGGATACTGTGATTCAGGCATAGATTCCACAGATTCGTAGCCATCCGGCATAGAGGATAGGAATGTGTTCCTCCCTGTTTGTTTATGTACCACATGACCGTGGTGTTGTCTGTCCTTATTAATAGATGTCCTTGCTGGAGGAAGGGTTTGAATGCCTCGATTGCATGCCTTACTGCCAGCATTTCCTTTAGGTTTATGTGCATGCTTAGCTGTCCTTGAGGCCATAGGCCTTGGATACGTTTGTCCTCCATGTGTGCTCCCCATCCTCAGTCTGAGGCGTCCGTGGTAATGGTCTGCCTTGTTTTTGGTTTGCTGAAAGGCAACCCTCTGTTGGACTGGCAGGCCTGAGCCCACCACAGGAATTCTTTTTGAAGGCATGGAATGATGGGTATCATGGTTTCTAGACTGTGACTGTGTTGAGACCATACATTCCTTAGGTACCATTGTAATTTCATCATGTGCAACCTGGCATGTGGAATCAAGATTATGCAGGATGCCATGTAACCCAGGGCCTGCAGGACTTTCCTTGCAGTAAGCTGAGTTTGTCTTGTTAAAAACATGAAGTAATCTGGAAGTTGTTTTTGTTTTTCTTCTGTGAGAAAAGCCATCTGAGTGATTGTGTCCAGATCCGCACCCAAAAAGGTTATCCTTTGGGATGGTACTAGTCTTGACTTTTGGATGTTGACTGTGTATCCCAAGTCCTGTAGCAGGTGTATGGTATAGGCCAAGTCCTTTAACAATTTTATCTTGTTGTCCGCTTGTATTAGGCAGTCATCCAGGTATGGATAAATTTGAATTCCCTGAAGTCTGCAATGTGCAATTACTGATGCCAGGCATTTCGTGAATACTCTGGGCACAGTAGATAAGCCAAAGGGCAATGCTGAGAATTGACAATGCTCTGATCCTGCAAGAAATCTGAGGTGTCTTCTGCAATCTGGTCGGATAGGGACATGCAGGTATGCCTCCTTGAGATCTAGAGTCACCAGCCAAGACTCCTTGCCCAACATGGGAAGAAGTTGCTGTACAGTCAGCACTTTGAATTTTGGCACAATGAGATATGTGTTCAGTGCGGACAGGTCGAGTATAGGCCTCCATTGGTTTTCTTTTCTCGGTACGAGGAATAATCTGGAGTAAAATCCTTGGCCTTGTTCTGTAGATGGTACCATTTCTATAGCTTTCATCTGAAGTAAATTGCTGATTTGTCTTAAAGCCTCTGCCTTCTGGTTTGGTGGAAGGTTTGGCATTCCGCCTCTTTTTGGTAAGGTGTGGAAGTGAAACCTGTATCCTTTGTCTATTGTTTGCAATGTCCAGGTATCTGTTGTAATGCAATGCCAGTTTTTCGAGAATAAAGCCAGCTTTCCGCCCAAGGGTGCTTCCAGTTGTTCCCTGGTAGGCGGAGTCAGAGTCAAGTCATTGGTTCTGTCCTGAGGTAGTGGTTGTAGTTGTAACTGTTGCACTACTCCTCTGGTTGGCAGGCTGCCACTGACGGCCTCTGTAGGAACCCTCTGATTGACCTCTGCCTCTAGGGCGCCTGTTCCTGCCCCTCTGTGCTCTGGAGGTGTCTGGAAAGGACCAATTCTTTGTAGGCCAGTTTCTGCTGAACCTCGGAGGTTGGACTTGCAGGAAATCTTTTACTGTCTGCACAGATTTTGCTTTTTCTTCAACCTTCTTTAGAATCTCCTGTGCAGGGGAGCCAAATAAATTTTGTTTCTCCATTGGAGCATCGAGGAGTTTAGCCTTGACATGGTCTGGCAAAGATTGCTCCTTCAGCCAGGCATGCCTACGAATTACTGCCCCAGTCATAGCTGATCTAAATGAAGCTTCCAGTGCATCATAGCCACATTTTAAGAAATGATTACTGACCTGTTGCGAGTTGTGTACCAAATCCTGAAGGGATTTACGGTCTAAAGGTTCAGGAGAAGAAAGTTTTTTATTCAGCTGATCTAACAAAAATTCTTGGTACTGTATCATATGGAATTGACAGTTTAATGCCCTGGCAGAAAGAGTAGCAGATGTATAAACATTTTTTCCCCCATCTCTCTAATGCTCTAGACTCTCTTTCAGAGGGTAGGGGATGTTTGACAGTAGCAGCTGCCACCCCTTTAGGGCCCTGAGAAATAGTTTCTGGGTCTGCAGCATGGGCTTTATACAAGTGGAAATGAGAATCCGGTACCCTGTAATATCTGTCAGGTTTGGCGGGGGCCGGAGGAAGATAATCAGGTGCAGTACTGACATCATTGTACACATCATCAATTACAGTTAAAACAGGGGGTATAGCTAAGGGCCTATGCTGGGGCAAATGCAAAAAGGTCCTTAATCTTTTTCTAGAATCAGAGAAATCCTGGCCCTGCCATTGAAAGTGCTCTCTCATTATATTATATTATATATTATATTATATTAATTATATTATATATTATATTTTTTTTTTTATATTATATTATATTTTTTTTTTTTTTTTTTTTTTTTTTTTTTGGAGTGTAAAGTCTCCCCAAAGGAAAATTCTTCAGGGGGAGAGGCTGAAGGGATAGATTCTTCTGCATATGAGTCCTCGTAAGGCGAGTAGGCCCCTTCCTGGTGGTCTGAAAAATCAGATCCATCCGTGAAGTAAGAGGAGTGAGGTTCAGAGGGTTCAGTCCTGGGCCTTTTGTCTGGAGGAGGTTGGGAGGCCCTGTCTGGGTGGGGCTGGGAACCCCTAATCAAGGATATAAGATCCTCAGCAAGACTGAGAATCTGAGAACTAGAAGCAGGCCTCTGGGATGCAGATTTAGCAGGCAATGCTTTTGAAAGTTTAGCTGCTTTAGCCATGGAGAAGGCCTTAATAGACATTGAAGCTGGAGGCCTAGCTGCCCCACGTGCAGGGATAGAAATGTCCAAAGGTATGGTGTCGGACAATTCCTGAACACTAGCTTCGGTAGGTAGTTCTGAAGCAGACTCAGCCGGGGCCTCTCTGGCCTCGGTGGTCAGAAGTATGGTTTCAGTAATAGGAATAGCCTTGGACTCGGTTTCAGCCGAAACAGAGACACTCGCGGTAGGCCTAGCCGTGGTTTCAGCCGAAAACGCGGGTCGCGAGTGTCTGTCCTTTTCCTTGCGTTTTTTGACCATATGCGTAGTCGGAGTCTCCGACGGCATTTTATAAGCAAAAGCGGTACCAAAAAATTCTTCTGCAAACTCCGACCGACGTCTAAGAGTCCGTCAGTTGAAGGAGGCACAGGCTAAACAAGCTGATACGTCGTGGTCTGGGCCTAAGCAAGGAAGGCAGTAAGAATGGAAATCCTTATGAGGTATTTGTTTCCCACAAATTAAACAATTGTTTACTTTGTCTGACATCGGCTGAGGCAAGAAAGAGTCCCCAACGGGGTACTTAGCTTTTTTCGAAGTCTTCGGTAGCTGAAATCTCTGGATCTGACCGACCGGCACTTGCGAACAGCTTCTGCTTCGGCACCGCTGCAAGAAAGACTGAGGAAAATGGCGTCGGCTGATGCCTTTATACCCCAGGAGCTCTGACGTCGGGGAAAGTGCGACATCAGCCGAGGCCAGACCCAGACTTTGGAATCCGGCCGACCGAAGGGCTGCCTGAGGCAGGACAACCCATATGTTATGACTGCAGATGCATCCTTGAAGGACATCCTGGACTGCAGCTGTATTAGCACTCTAACATCTACATTTATGGTAGGTACAAAATTGTACTATGTTCATCGTGCATACAGCTGCAGTCATAACAGATGGGTAGAATCCCAAAGCTAAAAAAAAGGGTCGTAGGCACCAAGAGGAACTAGGAGGAGCCAGAATGCCCTGCAAGACTGCAGTGGCAAAGCCCGCTCTAGATTTGGAGTATAATGGTAGGTGATAGTGCTCGGAGAAAGTATGTACAGAACTCCAAGTGGCTGCTTCCAAAATATCTTTGGTAGGAACCCCCCTGAGGAAAGCTGCGGAGGTAGCTGTGGCCCTTCTGGAGTGAGATCTGATGCCTGTAGGTACAGGTTTACCATGAAAAGAGTAACAAAAGCGTATACAGTGGGATATCCATTTTGAGATGGTCTGTTTGGAAATAGGCTTCCCTCGATCACCTGTAGCATAGGTCACAAAAAGTTGCTCTGATTTTCTGAAAGGCTTTGTTCTGTCCAAGTAATAACGGAGCTGTCTGTGAATGTCCAAGGAATGTAGTAATCTCTCCCCTTTGTTTTGTGGATTAGGGTAAAAGGTAGGTAAGTGGATAGCCTGATTCAAGGCCACCCTGGATACTACCTTTGGCATAAAGGAAGGATTGGTTTGTAAGGAAACAATGTCCTGATGGAAAATGATGAAAGGTTGCACAGCCATGAGGGCTTGTAGTTCCGAAACCCTGCGAGCTGAGTTGATAGCCAGAAGGAAGGCTGTTTTCCATGACAAATATTGCAGTTCTGTTGAAGCAGCTGGCTCAAAAGGAGGCAGGGTCAGTTTTTCTAGAATGAAATTGAGCTCCCAAGCAGGTACTGGTTGCTTCCTTGGGGGTTTTATATTTTTAGCCCCTCTGAGAAACTGTCTTAAGAGTGGGTGAGAGAATAAAGGAGGATCAGTGTTGTATTCTGCAGAAATGCCTGAGGCATGGATTTTGATGGAGGAGAATGAAAGTCCACTGTTTAGCATCTCAGCTAGGTACTGTAATATTTTAGGTAAATTCAGTATTCCAGAATTCTTACTTTCTGATTCCAGGCACAAAACCGTTTCCATTTTGCGGAGTAGGCTTTTCTAGTAGAAGGCCTTCTGGCCTCCAAAATGACATCCTGCACCTCCTTGGAGAGTAGGGTCTGCTGTGAATTTAAGGAATCCTCCATGCGGCTAGATTGAGTGGTTTTAGCTGACTGAAGAGTTTTGAAGTTGTGCTGAGTCAGTAGAAGAGGCATTAGAGGCAGGATCCATGGTGGGGAATGCGTCAGGCTCCTCAGGAGTGGGTACCAGTGTTGTCTTGGCCAGTCTGGAGCAATGAGAATCATCTTTGGTCTGTCTGCTCTGGCTTTTAATAGAACTTTGGGCAGCAGTAGAAGAGGTGGAAAGGCATAAACTGGCATTGTTGTCCAACTGAAAGAGAGTGCGTCCACTTTCCAGGCCTGTGGATGAAAGGTCCTTGAGCAGAATTTTGTCAATTGGTAATTTCTGTGGGTGGCAAAGATCTATGTCTGGCCTTCCCCATGCTTGAATTATCTTTGCAAAGACTTGAGGATGCAACTTCCACTTGTGTGGATCTGTCATATTTCTGCTCAGGTTGTCTGCCAGCGTGTCTTCCTTGCCTGGCAGGAACTGTGCTTGAAGTTGGATTTGTAATTCCAGAGCCATGTTCCATAGAGACATGGCTAGCCAGCATAGGGGATATGAATGGGTTCCTCCCTGTTTATGTACCACAACACTGTGGTGTTGTCTGTCCTTATCAATAGCTGGCCTGGATGACCACAACACTGTGGTGTTGTCTGTCCTTATCAATAGCTGGCCTGGATGCAGTAGGTCTTTGAAATCCATAATAGCAATTATTACTGCTAGCATTTCCTTTTGATTGATGTGTAGGTGCTTTTCTTTTTGTGACCATTTGCCCTGAATGCACCAATCTGTCATGTGCGCCCCCCAGGCATAGTCCGAGGCGTCTGTTGTGATGACTTGATTTGCTTGAGGCTTGCAGAATGGGAGACCTATGTTTCTTTGGCACGCTTGAGCCCACCATAGAAATTCCTTTTTAAGACATGGAATCAGTGGTATAATCGTTTCCAAACTGTGGCTGTGTTGAGACCATAAGTTTTTTAGGTACCATTGAAGTACCCTCATATGCAGCTTTGCACATGGGATTAGCAGGATGCAAGATGCCATGAATCCCAGAGCCTGCAGGATTTTCCTTGCAGTCAGACTGGTGAGAGTTGCCAGTTTTCTGAAGTATTGAGTTAGTTGCCCTTGTTTCTCTGGCGTGAGGTAGGCCATCTGGGTGTTTGTATTCAAGCTGGCACCCAGGAAAATTATTGTTTGAGAGGGTATTAGTCTTGATTTATTTTTGTTGACTGTGTATCCCAGAGAATTCAACAACATTATTACAAACGCCAGGAGTTTCAGAAGTATGTGCTTGCTGTCCGCTTGGATCAGGCAGTCGTCCAAATATGGGTATATTTGTATCCTTTGAAGTCTGCAGAAGGCAATTACTGATGCCAGGCATTTCGTGAGCACTCTGGGCACAGTAGATAAGCCAAAGGGCAATGCAAATAATTGATAATGGGTTGAACCTGCAAGAAATCTGAGGTATCTTCAGCAATCTTGTCTTATTGGGACATGCAGGTATTCCTCCTTGAGGTCCAATGTTACCAGCCAAGACTCCTTGCCCAGCATGGGAAGAAGCTGCTGTAATGTGAGCATCTTGAATTTTGGTACGAGTAAATATGTGTTTAGGATGGATAGGTCCAAAATAGGTCTCCAATCTTTGCCCTTCCTTGGTACCAGGAATAGTCTGAAATAAAAACCTAGACCCTGTTCTTCTGCAGGTACCTCTTGAATAGCTTTCATGTCCATAAGATCTGAAATTTGTTTTTGTGCCTCTGCCCTTTGATTGTGTGGCAGGTTTGGCATGCCTCTCATTTTTGGAAGGGTGTGAAAGTGGAATCTGTAGCCTCTGTCTATAATGTCCAGGATCCATTTGTCTTTTGTGACAATATGCCAATTTTTCGAAAATAATGCCAGTTTTCCGCCTAAAGGTGCTGCCATTTGAGCCTTGCTTGGCATGCAAAGGGGAAAGTCATTGGTTCTGCTTTCTGAATGGCTGTGAACTATCCTCACCACATCTTGGTGTAGGTGTTTGCCATTGTCTGCCTCTAAATGATCCTTGAGCTTGCCCTCTACCCCTCGGGCACCTGTATCTACCTCTTTGAGGTCTGTCCGTGGCTGGAAAGGACCAATTTTCTGAAGGCCAATTTCTACTGAAACGTGGTGGTTGCACCTGTAGAAAATCTTTCACGGTTTGCATTGATTTTGTCTTTTCCTCCATTTTCTTTAATACCTCCTCAGCTTTAACACCAAACAATACATCTTGTTGAAGAGGTGCATCTAGTAATTTTGCTTTGACATGATCTGGTAAGGTTTGCTCTTTGAGCCAAGCATGTCTACGTATAACTGATCCTGTAACAGCAGCTCTACATGAGGCCTCTAAAGCATCAAAACCACATTGCAAGGTATGTTTACCCACTTGCTCTGCACTATGCAACAAATCCTGCAACTCCTTCAAGTCTGGTTGTTCAGGTTGCGACATTTAGCTTTTCAACTGAGATAACAAAAACTGTGGATACTTTAACATATGGAACTGACAGTTTAATGCCCTCATGGTTAAGGTGGCAGAGGTGTATACTTTTCCCCCCACCTTTCTAAAGCTCTGGAATCTCTCTCTGAAGGTAATGGATTTTTGGCAGAGGAGGCCTCAATTCCCTTGGGACCCTGTGAAATAGTTTCTGGGTCAGCCGCATGACTTTTGTATAGGAATTGGTGTGAATCAGGAACCCGGTAATACCAGTCAGGCTTGACTAGAGCTGGAGGTAAAGAATCTGGGTTAAGGCTGGCCTCTGAATACACATCATCTAGTATGTCCAAGACAGGAGGTATAGCCAGAGGCCTGTGCTGAGGGAGCAAGAGAAAATCACTGAGCCTTTTCTTGGAGTCTGAGTACTCTTGGCCCTCCCAGTGGAAGTGTTCCCTCAAGGTATGCAAGGTTTTCCCAAAAGAGAAATCCTCGGGGGGGGGTGGGACAGAGGGAATGGACTCCTCTGCATCAGAATCTTCAAAAGGGGAGTATGAATGTTCCTGGTCCTCAGAATGTTCTGAAGTAATGGAGGCCTGGTCCGAGGAAGGGTATTCTTCCTCCACTCTGGGCCTTTTGTCCGAGGGGGGTTGAGAACCCCTGATAAAAGAGTAATCAAATCCTCAGCCATTTTGAGCATCTGCTTTTTAGGCATGGGGCCTTGAATGGGGCCCTGTGGAGTTTATCTTTTAGTATGCATGGCTGCTTTAGATTTAGTGAAAGCCTTAATGGAAAAAGAGGAGGGCCTGAAGACACCTTGAGAGGAGGCAGGCCTATCTAAACTCTGAGTTTCCCCGCCAAGAGTGGCTTCGGTATCTGTAGTCTGGGTGTGGGCCGAAGAGCCTGCCACCTCGGGCACAGAAGACACCGCTAATGACGTGTCATCAGTAGTCAGGGGCTGCGTAGGCACCTCTCTGAGAACCGGAGCACCTGTAGTCTGCTTTAGCGTGGTGTCGGTAGAAGTCGCGGACCTCGTATGTCGGTCCTTATCTTTACGTCTTTTACTCAAAACTGGAGTCGGAGTATCCAACGACAATGTAATTAAACTTTTTGCCAAAATAGTGTTGGGCGAACTCCGTCCGACGCTTAGTGTGTCTGTTGAATGTAGCACAAAAACAGGACGAGACGTCGTGGTCTGGGCCTAAGCAAGGAATACAGAGGGAATGGAAATCCTTATGCGGTATTTGCTTCCCACATGAAATGCAATTATTAACTTTGTCTGACATCGGTCTGAGGCAAGAAAGGTTTCCCCAACGGGGTACTTAGTTTTCAAGAAGTCTTCGGTTGAAAAATATTCGTAATCTCAGGAGCTGACCAACCGGCACTTGCGAACTGCTTCTGTTTCGGGCACCGCGCGGTAAGAAAGACTTTAGAAAATGGTGTCGGCTGGTTCTTTTATACCCCCTGTTGCACTGACATCAGGGAAGAAGCGACAACATCCGACGCCGGACCTAGACTTTGGAATTCGGCCGACCGAGGACCCGCCTGACGGCAGGAAAACCCTTCTGTTATGACTGCAGCTGTATGCACGATGATCATCATCCAGAACCTGTTTACTGAGAATGGCAGATTGGTTCGGGGTTAGGGAATAAGCCAAGCTGCCAAATTGAGTGTCTGCAATTGGAGATGCATGAATTCCCCTTCCCTCTGGGTTAGGAGGTTTGGAATCTGAGGAAGATGCCATGGAGGCAGGGGGGACAGGCTGCGCAGCAAGGGATACCAGTGCTGTCTGGGCCAGTCTGGATCTATAAGAATGGTCCTTGGTTTTTCCTCCCTTATTTTGAGCAGTACCCTAGGTATGAGAGGAAGGGGAGGAAAGGCATAGACCGAGAGGTTGACCAATGGGAAGGACAGGGCATCCACTTTCCAAGCCATGTAGTAATGCTCCCTGGTGCAGAATTTGCCGAGCTGATGGTTGGTGTGGGAGACAAAAGAGGTCAACCTTCGGGGTTCCCCATTTCTGAGTTATTAGGGTGAAGGTACTTTTGCTGAGCTGCCACTCGTGTGGGTCCAGAAGGCTTCTGCTCAATTAGTCTGCCAGGGAGCTGAGAGAGCCTGGTAGGTAATGTGCTAACAGGTGAGTTGCATGGAAGAGGCAGTGAGCCAAAGGGTCATGGCCAGCCTGCATAGAGTGTAGGAGAGAATCCCTCCCTGCTTGTTAATGTACCACATCACAGTGGTGTTGCCTGTTTTGATCAGGAGAGAGAGAGACAGAGAGAGAGAGAGAGAGAGAGAGAGAGAGAGAGAGAGAGACAGAGAGACAGACAGACAGACAGACAGAGAGACAGAGAGAGAGACAGAGAGAGAGAGAGACAGAGAGAGAGAGAGAGACAGAGAGAGAGAGAGAGACAGAGAGAGAGAGAGAGACAGAGAGAGAGAGAGACAGAGAGAGAGAGAGAGAGAGAGAGAGAGAGAGACAGAGAGAGAGAGAGAGACAGAGAGAGAGAGAGAGAGAGAGAGAGAGAGAGAGACAGAGAGAGAGAGAGACAGAGAGAGAGAGACAGAGAGAGAGAGAGAGAGAGAGACAGAGAGAGAGAGAGAGACAGAGAGAGAGAGACAGAGAGAGAGAGAGACAGAGAGAGAGAGAGACAGAGAGAGAGAGAGAGAGAGAGAGACAGAGAGAGAGAGACAGAGAGAGAGAGACAGAGAGAGAGAGAGACAGAGAGAGAGAGACAGAGAGAGAGAGACAGAGAGAGAGAGACAGAGAGAGAGACAGAGAGAGAGAGACAGAGAGAGAGAGACAGAGAGAGAGAGACAGAGAGAGAGAGACAGAGAGAGAGACAGAGAGAGAGACAGAGAGAGACAGAGAGAGAGACAGAGAGAGAGATTGACTGTATACCCTAGGTAGGCTAGTATGTTCTTTACAAAGGGCAGGTGCTTGAGCAGATTTTCCTGGCTATCTGCCTGAATAAGGCAGTCTAAGTAGGGGTAAATTTGAATATTTCTTTGTTTGCAAAAGGCAAAGGCCGGATTCAGGCATTTTGTGAAAACTCAGAGCAGCAGACAAGCCAAAGGGAAGCACAGAGAACTGAAAGTGTTGAGATCCTGCCCTGAAGTGGAGATACTTTCTGCAGGACTCCCTGACAGGAATGTTGAGGCAGGCCTCTTAGATCTAGGGTGGCTAGCCAGGCGTCCTTGGACAGCATGGGTACCAGCTGCTGGAGGCTGAGCATTCTGAATTATGGGATCACCAGGAAGGTGTTTAGAATGGAAAGATAGAGGACGGGGTACCAGATGCCCACTTTTCTGGGCACCAGGAAAGTCTGGAGTAGAAGTCTCTGCTCTGCAAGAACATGCTCTACTGCCCTTAATGACAGCAGGGAATGGATTTGCTTTAGAGCCTCTGCTCACTGACTTGGTAGTAGATAGTACAGTTGTGTACACTTACCATAAATGTAGATGTTAGTGTGTCTTCACTGTTGCAGTCATCACTGTAGGGTTCTTCCTGCTGGCAGGCAGTCCTCGGTCGGCCAGAATCCCAAAGTCTGGGTCGGGCATCGGCTGTTCAGTCATGCTCCCTGACGTCAGAGCGCTAGGAGTACAAAGCTGCCAGCAGACGCCATGTTCTCCAGTTTTTCTTGCCCCAGATGTCAGGTGCCCAAAAGTGAAGGCCAATAGTAACACAAAAAAGTAACATACAACAAACCCCATACCCTAAAGCAAATACACCTCAGAAGGAAACCACACTAATGAAAGTATAAGAGGGGACAGGAGGGAGGGTAACCCAGACTGCAACAGTGAAGACACTTGAACATCTATATTTAAGGTAAGTGTACACAACTGTACTATGTTCATCGTGTTTCACTGTTGCAGTCATCACTGTAGGGTTGAATCCCAAAGCTGAGATAAAAAGGGTGGTGGTTATAGAGTAGAATGGGTGGCTAGAAGGCCCTGCAAGACTGCAGAAGCAAAGCCTGCCCTAGACTTAGAGTAAAGAGGGAGATTATAGTGCTTAGAGAAAGTATGCACTGAACTCCAAGTTGCAGCTTCCAAAATATCTTTAGTAGGTACTCCCCTGAGAAAGGCAGCTGAAGTTGCAGCAGCTCTGGTAGAGCAAGTCCTAATCTTTACTGGGATTTGCTTTCCATGATGAGAGTAACAAAATCGGATTCCATAAGCAATCCAGTTAGAAATGGTCTGTTTTTAAATAGCTTTGCCTTGGGAATTTGTAGCATAAGAAACAAACAGTTGCTCTGTTTTCCTGATATCCTTGGTTCTGTCCAGGTAAAAACAAAGTTGTCTGTGTACATCCAAGGAATGCAAGATCCTTTCCCCCCTTATTTTGTGGATTAGTGAAAAAGGTTGGCAGGTGAATAGTTTGATTTAAAGCCACTTTGGAGACCACTTTAGGCATGAAAGTAGGATTAGTCCTTAAAGACACCCTATATCGGTGAAAAATAATGCAAGGCTCCACAGCCATGAGTGCTTGTAACTCAGAGACTCTCCTAGCTGAAGTCAAAGCCAGCAGGATAGCTGTCTTCCATGATAAATACTTAATATCAGATGTGGCAGCAGGCTCAAAATGAGGTAGAGTGAGTTTCTCCAGAACATAGTTGAGGTCCCAGGCAGGTATGGGTGGTGTCCTAGGGGGCCTTAAATTCTTTGCTACTCTGACATACTGTTTCAGAAGTGGATGTGAAAAGATTGGAGGATCTGTATTTGTAATGTGCAGAGATAGTTAAGGCATGTATTTTTTATGGCGGAGAAGGATAAGCCCTTATGAAGCATGTCTGTCAGGTAAAGTAAAATCAGTGGGATATTATGAATGAGAGGATCCGAATCCAGACCATGCATCCAGGTGTAAAATCTCTTCCATTTACCTGCATAAGATTTTCTAGTGCTAGGCCGTCTGGCTTCTAAGATGACATCCATGACCTATTTGGGATTAAAGGATTAATCATAGACCCTGAATTCACCAGGCTGCCAGGCTGAGAGTTTTGACATGAGAGTGCAGAACCTGGCCCTGGTGTTGGGACAAAAGATTTGGAATCTGAGGTAAAATCCAAGGTGGCTCCTGGGAAAGATTCATCAGTGTTGAATACCAGAATTAATGAGGCCAATTTGGGGCCAGTAAAATCATCATCTTGGGCTTGTCCTGCTTGATCTTTAATAACACCCGTGGAAGAAGAGGTAGTGGCGGAAAGGCATACCCAGAGAAGTTTCTCCAACTGAATGATAGTGCATCCACTTTCCATGCTAGTTTGTGAAAAGTCCTTGTGCAAAAAATCTGTAACTGGTGGTTGAGGGGTGATGCAAATAGATCTATGTCCGGGCAGCCCCAGGCCTCTGTAATCATCTTGAATATTTGGGCGTCTAGCATCCACTCGTGTGGGTCTGACAGGTTCCTGCTCAGGCTGTCTGCCAGAATATTTTGTTTCCCTGGCAGGAACTGAGCTTGTAGATTCACTTTGCAAGCTAGAGCTGTGTTCCATAGAGTCATGGCTAGTCTGCAAAGGGGGTAGGAGTGTGAACCCCCCTTGCTTGTTTATGTACCACATAATTGTGGTGTTGTCTGTCCGTATTAGTAGTTGTCCTGGTTGTAGAAGATCCCTGAAAGCCAAGAGGGCATTTTGTACTGCTAACATCTCTTTTAAATTGATGTGTAGGAGCTTCTGATCCTCTGTCCAAAAACCTTGCAGACCTTTTCCCTGCAAGTGGACTCCCCATGCGTAATCAGAGGCGTCTGTGGTTAACGCTTGGTTGGCTGGAAGCAGACTGAAGGCTTTCCCTTTGTTGTGAAGACATGCCATGGTCCACCAATGGAAATGCGTAATCAGAGGCGTCTGTGGTTAACGCTTGGTTGGCTGGCGGCAGACTGAAGGCTTTCCCTTTGTTGTGAAGACATGCCATGGTCCACCAATGGAAATTCCTTTTGTAGGCAAGGCAAGACAGCAATCTGTGTGTCTAGACTGTGGCAATGCTGGGACCATACACTTTTTAGGTACCATTGTATTTTTCTCATATGTAGTCTTGCATTTGGTATGAGAAGGATGCAGGAGGCCATGTAACCCAAAGCCTGCAAGAATTTCCTTGCAGTTAGCAGAGTTATTGATGCCAAGGTTTTGAAAGTTGAAGCCAGCTGTAGTTGTTTTTCGGATGTCAGGAATGCCATCTGGCTTGTTGTGTTTAGAAGAGCACCCAGAAAAGTTATCTGTTGTGTGGGTGTCAAATTTGACTATGTTCACAGTGAATCCCAGGTACTTGAGAAGATTTTGAACAAATTCCAGATGCTGGAGTAAGACATCCTTGCTGTCTGCTTGAATAAGGCAGTCGTCCAGATAAGGGTAAATTTGAATTCCCTCGAGTCTGCAATAAGCTACTACTGGTGCCAGGCACTTGAAGACCCTGGGCACAGTAAACAAGCCAAAGGGCAGCGCAGAGAATTGGTAATGTTTCGAGCCGGCCTTGAACCTGAGGTATTTTCTGCACTCCTGTCTGATAGGGATGTGTAGGTAAGCCTCCTTTAAATCCAATGTCACCATCCATGCATTTTTGCTCAACATTGGCAGGAGCTGCTGCAGAGTAAGCATCTTGAACTTTGGTATCTCCAGGAAAGTGTTTAAGACTGACAGATCCAGGATAGGTCTCCATGAATTTTGCTTTCTGGGAACTAGAAAGAGCCTTGAGTAAAAGCCTTGCCCAGTCTCTGATTGTGGAACCAGTTCTATGGCCCTCATAGCCATTAGGGATCCCACCTGGTTTAATGCCTCTGACCATTGGTGTTGGTAGGTCTGGCCATCCGTTTTGTCTTGGCAAGGTATGAAAGTGGAATTTGTAACCCCTTGAAACTACATCCAAAACCCACTTGTCTTGGGTTATGCAAGTCGAATTTTGTTGAAAAAGAGTTTTCCTCCTAGAGGGGCTTCCAGGAGAGAAGTTCCTGGAGCCATGCAGGGGGAGTCATTGAGCCTGTTTTCTATAAGGTTGAGGTCTGTCCTCTCCACCCCTGGGGGTGGAAGCACTTCACTGTCTAGGTCTGTAAGACCCTCTCTCTGGAGTGCCTATATCTACCCCTCTGAGGCCTGTCCGAGCTGGGAAAGGACCAATTTTTAGTTGGCCAATTTCTGCTAAATCTTGGGGGCTGAACTTGTAAGAAATCCTTAACCGTTTGCATGGA
This sequence comes from Protopterus annectens, assembly GCF_019279795.1. NCBI lineage: Eukaryota > Metazoa > Chordata > Ceratodontiformes > Protopteridae > Protopterus > Protopterus annectens. The sequence goes on along the minus strand of NC_056747.1, from coordinate 356,865,047 downwards.
TTTTGCCTTATCCTCCATTTTCTTTATCACCTCTTCAGCCTTAGGCCCAAACAAAACATTATGCTGAACAGGAGCATCCAGTAACTTTGCTTTCACTTGATCAGGTAAGTTTTGCTCCTTTAACCAAGCATGTCTTCTAATGACTGTGCCAGAGGCAGCCGCCCTGCAAGAGGCCTCCAAGGCATCAAAACCACAGTGTAAACCCTGCTTCCCCACTTGTTCAGTGGCATGCATCAAATCATGTAATTCCTTATTATCTACACATGCAGAAATGGTACCTAGCTTTTGTTTCATAAGACAGTAGAAATTGCTGATATTTTAGCATATAAAATTGATAATTTAAAGCTCTAATAGATAAAGTAGCAGAAGTGTAAACTTTTTTGCCCCATTTCTCCAAAGCTCTAGAATCCTTATCTGTCAGAATAGGGTTTTTAGCAGAAGCGGCCTTAACCTTAGGACCCTGAGAAATGGTTTCTGGATCAGCAGTAGGATTTTTGTAAAGGAACTGGTGGGAATCAGGGACCCTGTAATACCCATCGGGCTTAGAACGTGCTGGAGGAAAGGAGTCAGGAGTTAAAATTAGCCTCAGAAAAGGCATCATCCACAATATGCAAAATAGGAGCAATAGCCAGGGGTCTATGTTGGGGAAGAAGGAAATCCTAAAGGCTTCGCTTAGATTCCAAGTACTCCTGTCCTTCCCAGTGAAAATGTTCCCTCATGTCATGTAAAGTTTCCCCAAAAGAAGAATCCTCAGGGGGAGAAGCTGAAGGAATGGATTCCTCAGCATGAGAATCCTCATAAGGAGGGAAAGTATATTCCTGTTCAGAGGAAGACACTGAAGAAATAGATGCCCGATAAGAAGATTCATAATCCAATTCTTGCCTTGGCCTTTTGTCTGGAAGGGGATGTGAACCTCTAATCATGGTTAGTAAGTCCACTGCCATTTTAAGTAGCTGTTTCTGAGATTTGGGTCCCGGATCAGAAGAGGCCTGGGCTGGTGTCTTAGATTTAGAAGGAGTCTTTGCCTTTGTCTTTGCCTTTATCAGACGCTGTGTAGGCCTGAAAACCCCCTCAGAAGCCGGTATCTGCACAGCGGCTCCGGACCCATCCAAAGGGAACATTGTCCGAAGGTCCTGCAGCTGGAGTGCTCAAAGGTCTAGCTGGCTCCTCGTGGGAGTCCATTTCGGCAATCGGTTCTGAAATGGCCAACGACAGGGGCTGCGAAAACGCCTCACTGATGACGGCCGAACCTGTAGCTGGCTCTGCTAGTAAAACGTAGTCGGATTTGGACCTCGGAGGCCTGTCCATATACTTGCGTCGTTTGTGAACTCTGGTAGTCGGAAGAGTGCCCAACAACATTTTATAATTAAATCGCCTACCAAAGTAGTGAAAAGCAAAATCGTACCTTCGCTTAATCGTACATTGGTTAAATCTAGCACAAAACCGACAACTAGCTACATCGTGGTCAGGGCCTAAACAAGGAATACAGTAAGAATGAAAATCCTTATGAGGCATTTGCTTCCCACAAGAAATGCAATTAACTTTTTCTGACATCGGACTGGAGCAAGAAAAAAAAAAAGTTTCCCCAACGGGGTACTTAGTTTTGAGAAGAAGAAGCAAGTCTTCGGACTGTAGCATTAAAAAATATCAGGATTCAGCCGACTGGCACTTGCAAACTGCTTTCACCACACGGCAAGAAAGACTGGAGAACATGGCATCGGCTAGCAGCTTTGTACTCCTAGCTCTCTGACGTCAGGGAGCATGACTGAACAGCCGACGCCGAACCCAGACTTTGGGATTCTGGCCGACAGAGGACTGCCTGCCAGCAGGAAGAACCCTACAGTGATGACTGCAACAGTGAAACACGATGAACATCTGGGAACCCTTGTGGGGTTGGAAGGGTGTTGAAGGAGAATCTGTATCCCGGAGATGCAATGTTCAGAACCCATTGGTCCTTGGTAATGGTGGTCCAGGTGATTGAGTAAGAGTTTTTTCCTCCTAGGGGCAAGTGAAGGTGGGCAGAGGCGAGGTTAGGAGGAGGCGGGTCATTGTGAGTTCTTACCATAAGCGGGTGGCTTAGAACTCCCTGGTTTTGAAGTGGAGGTAGACTAGTGCCTAGATCTATGCATTCCCTGAATGCTGGTGTCTTGGGGGGGGGGGTCTACTTCCACAAGGCCTAGGCTGGGCCCGTTTACTCTGAGCAGGAAAGGACCAGAGCTTGGAGGGACAATGCCTGCTGAACCTAGGGGGCTGGACCTGTAAGAAGTCTTTAACTGTTTGCATAGATTTTGCTTTTTCTTACATCTTTTTTTTAAACCCTCTTCTGCCTTAGTGCCAAATAAGTTATTTGTGCATGGGGCATACAACAATTTAGATTTGACATGGTCTGGCAGGAGTTGTTCCTTAAGCCATGCCTGTCTTCTAAGGACAGATCCAGTGACTGCTGCCCTGCAAAAAGCTTCTAGGGCGTCAAAACCACAGTGCAAAGTGTGTTTAGTTACTCGTCTTGCAGAATGCATCAAGTCTTGTAAATCTTTAGATTCTACCCAAGTAGGAAAGGAAGACTTTTATGTTTAAGGAGTTCCAAGGTATGTTGCTGATATTTAAGCATATGGAACTGACAATTTAATGCCAGCAAGAGTAGATGAGGTGTATACTTTTTTACCCAATCTGTCCAATGCTCGGGAATCCCTGTCTGAGGGGGTAGGATTCTTAGAGGTTGCTTTAATCCCTTTAGGCCATTGAAAAATGACCTCTGGGTCAGCTGTAGGATTTATAAACTGACATTTGTGCGAGTCAGGGACTCTGTAATACCGGTCTGGTTTTCTGGGAGCAGGAGGGTAGGGCATCTGGAGTCAAGCTGGACAAGGAAAATATCCACCACACACAGGACTGGGGGGGGGGGTGGCTAAGGGTCTGTGTCGCGAAAGGTCTAGGAATTCCCCCAACTCTTTTTAGACTGACGGTAGTCCTGACTCTCCCATTGGAAATGCTCCCTTAAATTATGCAGGGTTCCCCAAAAGGAATCCTCTGGGGGAGAGGCTGAAGGAATCGATTCCTCTGCATCAGAATCCTCATAAGTGGAGAGGGGTTGCATGTCTTCATAGTCAGGTGCATCAGATTCATCAGACTCTTGTTCAGACAAAACTACTGGAGACAGATCTCTCTTCCTTTTTGAGGGGGTAGCTTGGCTTCCCCTGATCAGCATGATAAGGTCTTCTGCCATTTTAAGCATTTGAGACTGAGACAAGGTAGCAGGCGTCTGAGAGTGGGTAGTCTGTTTCTTAAGTGTGGTTCGAACCCTGGGCCTAAGGAACTCTGTTTTCAAAAGAACGGTAGTCGTGAAAGAAGACTTCTGTTTGTGTCAAGATTCGGTGGTGCGAAGGACGTCCTCAGAAGCTGGTGCCTGCTCAGCAGCTCCGGACCCATCCATGGTACAGATGACCACTGGATCCTTAGACGAAGACTACTACGGCATACCGGACTCTGAAAGGGTCTCTGTAGCAGCCTGCAAATCAACTAAAGTAGGCATCAGGGGCCGCAAATGCGCCCGAGTACCAGAGGACTGAGGACTAGATTAACGGAAGCGCCATCAGTAGGTTTGGACCTGTGCGGTCTTCTCTCCGTCTTTATCTGTACTTTTTTTGGAAGATCTGCTGTTGGATGGCTTACCAAAGCCATATCGGAATTCGATGACTGTAAACGAAAATATCTGGCTACAATAAGAGCACGACGATGGATTGTTCTGGGGTTAAACAAAACACAGAAGCGACAACGAGGGATGTCATGGTCTGGGCTTAGACAAGTGACGCAGTAGAGTGGAAGTCTCTGTGTGGTATTTGCTTTCCACAGGCGAGACAATTATTAACTTTTTCTGACACCGGTTACTGCAAGAAAAAAAAGCATCCCCAATGGGGTACTTGGCTTTAGAAGACTTCAACTTCAATTCAGAAATGAAATCTCAGGTAGCAGCCGACCGGCACAAATGCGAACTGCTTCTGCTTCGGGCTCCACGGCACAAATGCGAACTGCTTCTGCTTCGGGCTCCACAGCAAGAAAAACTGATGTAATGGCATCTGCTGCCTTCAGTTGTGTTAGCATTCAGTTTGGAGAATCACGTCTGGTGGTGGTAAAGGAGGAAAGGGCCTAGGTAAAGGTGGCACTAAAAGACATCATAAGGTTTTGAGAGATGACATTCAAGGTATTACAAAGCCCGCTATTCATTGCTTGGCTCGTCGAGGTGGTGTCAAGCGTATCTCAGGGCTTATTTACGAGGAGACGCGTGGTGTTTTGAAGGTGTTTTTGGAGAATGTGATCCGCAATGCTGTTACCTACACTGAACACTTTATACCACTGACGACCTGATGTCAGTCCTCAAGAGACAGCAACAGACACAGAAATACCAAGCCTCTGGTATTCTGGCCAGCCAAGGGCTACCCTGGCAGGGATAACCCAAATGTGATGACTGCAACAGTGAAACACGAAGAACATAGTCTGTGCTAGTAAGGCCCCCCCCCCCAAATGATGAAACATGCAGTGGAATACAATGGTACATTCCTGGAATTAGTTGCCACATCACAACTGCATCTTATCTAGTAACATGAAATGAACAGCGACACTCTTGTTACTATGGGCTTGCATGGCTAGTCATCTCAGATTTATCTTACAAACTAAACATTGCTAAATGCATCATAAAGTAGGGTAAGCATCTAATGTTGTTGTCTCTTTCGGCTTTTCCCGGTTAGGGGTCGTCACAGCGGAACTCCTGTCCGCTTATGACAGGCAATAGATTTTTATGTGCCGATTTGCCGGCCCTGACGCACAACCTTCAACGAAGGTACGCCCATTCACACATGTCTCCACACAGAAGACACTCTAGCTGAGAATCGAACAGGACAACATCTTACTGTGAGGAGACAATGCTACCGCAGCAGAACCACCGCAGTAAATTCACTACATTCTTGCTTTCAGTTATGAGATTTGCTTAACTCATCTCCAATAGCTATATAACTAGTTCACCATGAAAAACGTCTAGTACATAAACTTTATATATATATATATATATATATATATATATATATATAAATATATAAATATACAAATATATAAATATATAAATATATAATGTCTATATATGAATATATACTGTCTCTCGTTTTTATATATATATATATATATATATATATATCTATATACATATATATATGTATATATATGAATATTTAAAAGTATCGTTAAGTGCTATAATGTTATGCATAACCGACACTTTAGTAAAAAGCATCAGGATGCTGCAAGTTTTGAACAGTAGTAGAAGCGGTCTTTTTTTTGTTTTTTTTTTAAACTCGGAATACAAGCCAAGTTAATGGTTTTCTGAGATTTACATACTGCAACAGTGATCAGTCTTTCACAGTACAGCTGTGTGAGAACTAGAACAGTAGCTGTCCCAATGATCACTGCTGTAGTATTCCTATACTTCAAGGTTATCTCGCCAAGGTAGTCTGATGTCAGGTCAGTCTATCAAACTCAAAAAAAAACTTCCATACGTTCATATGCCTGGCACATGTCCTAAGCCAGTAGGGATACATAAGTGAGCAAAGGAGAATAAGATCCTCAAACTTTCTAAAGTAAGGAAAAGTACAGTTTTGTACCTACCATAAATGTAGATGTTAGAGTGTATACCCTGCTGCAGTCATCACACTTGGGTTATCATGCCGTCAGGCGGTCCCGCAGTCGGCCCGAATTCCAAACTCTTGGTCCGGCATCGGTTGCTGTTGCTTCTTCCCTGACGTCAGTGCGCCAGGGGTATATGAGAGGCATCCGACGCCATTTTCTTCAGTTTTTCTTGCCCCAGATGTCAGGTGCCCCCCCCCCCCCCCAAAAAAAAAAAGCTGGTCAGTAGATAGTATAAACAAAAAATCCCTCCAGCTATAAGCAAACACACCACTAAGGTTTTAACAGATTTTAAGGTATGGAAAGGTCTTAGTTAGGTCAGAGGGGATGGAGGGAGGGTAACCTGCACTGCAGCAGGGTATAGACTCTAACATCTACATTTATGGTAGGTACAAAACTGTACTATGTTCATCGTGTTACCCTGCTACAGTCATCACACTTGGGTAGAATCCCAAAGCTAAGGATGGGAGGTGGAGTCAAACAGGGTTAGAGGAGGCTAGAAGGCCCTGCAAAACTGCAGTGGCGAAGCCAGCTCTAGTCTTAGAGTAAAGTGGTAAGTGGTAATGTTTGGTGAAGGTGTGTACTGAACTCAAGTTGCAGCTTCCAGAATATCCCTGGTTGGCACGCCTCTGAGAAAGGCTGTAGATGTAGCTGCTGCCCTGGTAGAGTGGGGCCTTATGCTAGCAGGAACTGGTTTTCCATGGTGGGTGTAGCAGAAACGAATACAATGCCCTATTCATTTGGAAATGGTCTGTTTTGAGATGGCCTTTCCTTGTGATGCTGTAGCATAGGCTACAAAAAGCTGGTCAGATTTTCTGAAAACCTTAGTTTTATCCAAGTAGTAAAGTAGATGCCTGTGAATGTCCAAAGAATGTAGGAGTCTCCTTTGTTCTGTGGATTTGGAAAGAAGGTGGGTAAATGGATGGTTTGATTTAGAGCCACACTGGATACCACCTTAGGCATAAAGGAGGGATTAGTTCGTAGAGAAACTCTGTCATGATGAAAAATGAGGAAAGGCTCTACTGCCATTAGTGCATGAAGCTCTGAAACTCTCCTCGCTGAAGTAATTGCTAGCAGCAGGGCAGTCTTCCATGATATAAACTTTAAGTCAGCTGCGAAAGCTGGCTCAAAAGGAGGTAGCGTAAGTTTTTCCAGAACAAAGTTGAGGTCCCAAGTAGGTGTTGGTGCTCTCCTGGGAGAGCAAATGTTTTTGGCCCCTCTGAGAAACTGCCTTAGGAGTGGATGAGAAAATAAGGGAGGATCCGTGTTGTAGTAAGCTGAAATAGCGGAGGCGTGGATTTTAATAGATGAAAAAGAAAGCCCTTTGTGTAACATCTCAGTTAAATATTGCAGAATCTGAGGTATGTCAGGCTGAAGGGTATTTTGGCCTTTAGCTTGGTTCCAGGCGCAAAACCTTTTCCATTTGTCTGAGTAGGCTTTCCTGGTGCTGGGCCTCCTGGCCTCCAGAATAACATCCATAACAGCTTGTGACAGAGGAGCTGGCTGGTTGCTTAGGTGATTTGCCATGCAGCCAAGTTTAAGGTTTTGAGCTGGCTGTGTAGAATCGGATTGTCTTGCTGTGTGAGCAGATGGGTAATTTGTGGTAAAATCCATGGTGGGCCCTGGGCCATATTCCTTAATAGTGGGTACCAGTGCTGGTGTGGCCAGTCTGGGGCAAGAGTATCATTCTGGGTCTCTCCATCCTGACTTTCAGCAGTACTTTTGTGAGAAGGGGTAATCGAGGAAAAGCATATACTGTCAGCATTTTCCAACTGAATGAGAGTGCGTCCACTTTCCAAGCTTGATGGTGAAAAGTCCTTGTACAAAATTTTGTTAGTTGATAGTTTTGGGGGCTGGCAAACAGGTCTATGTCTGGGAGCCCCCATTTTTGAGTTATCATTGCAAATACTTGTGGATCCAGTTTCCACTCGTGGGTTTCCATGATGTTTCTGCTTAGGTCGTCTGCCAATGTGTTCTTTATTCCCGGCAGGAATTGAGCTTCTAATTGAACTTGGTAAGCCAGTGCTGTGTTCCACAAGGTCATTGCTTGCCTGCATAGAGGGTAGGAGTGTGTACCCTCTTGCTTGTTTCTGTACCATACTACTGTGGTGTTGTCTGCCCTTATGATAAGCTGTCTTGGATATAAAAGAGGTCCTTGAAGGCTGTCAGAGCATTTTGTACAGCCAGCATTTCTTTTTGATTGATGTGCAGATTCCTTTGATCTGCAGTCCATATTCCTTGAATGCACCATCCTGCCATGTGTGCCCCCCAGGCATAGTCCAATTCATCTGTTGTCATAGTTTGCCTGGCTGGGGGAAAGGTGAAAGGCTGACCCTTGTTGAGGTGACATGCCTGTGACCACCATAGAAACTCCTGTTGAAGGCGGGGAATGAGAGGTATCATTGTTTCCAAGCTGTGGCTGTGTTGAGTCCATACGCTTTTTAGGTACCATTGTAATTTCCTCATATGCAGTTCTGCAAATGGTATTAGTAGTATGCAAAATGCCATGAAGCCCAAGGCCTGCAGAATTTTTCTTGCAGGGAGTTGGGTCTTGAGTTAACTGTAGTTGTTTGTCTGGCATCAGATAAGCCATCTGGGCCGTTGTATTCAAGCTGGCACCCAGGAATGTCATATTTTGTGAGGGCATTATTAGCTTTGATTTTTCATTTACCGTGTACCCTGGGCAACTTAGAAGATGTTTTGCAAAAGCCAGGTGTTGCAAGAGGATGTCCTTGCTTTCTGCTTGGATGAGGCAGTCGTCCAGGTATGGGTATATTTGAATTCCTCTGTCTGCAGTATGCAATTACTGGTGCCAGGCATTTTGTGAAGACCCTGGGCACAGTAGATAAGCCAAAGGGCAGTGCAGAGAATTGGTAATGGGTGGAACCTGCAATGAAACGGAGGTATCTTCTGCAATTTTGTCCGATAGGGACATGCAGGTATGCCTCCTTGAGGTCCAACATGGGAAGAAGCTGCTGTAGTGTTAGCATCTTGAATTTGGGTACTTGCAAGAAGGTGTTTAAAATTGAAAGGTCCAGAATGGGTCTCCAAGCATTGTCCTTTCGGGGGACTAGAAAGCGCCTTGAGTAAAATCCTTGGCCTTGCTCCTGTGTAGGTACCAGTTGAATGGCTTTCATGTCCATGAGAGCTGTAATTTGTTTTTGTGCCTCTGCCCATTGATTTTGTGGCAGGTTTGGCATTCCTTTTATCCTTGGCAAGGTGTGGAAATGGAATCTGTATCCTTGTGAGATAATGTGTAGGACCCATTTGTCCTTTGTGACGATGCGCCAGTTGTCTGCAAAAAAGTGCTAATTTTCCTCCCAAGGGAGCTGCCAAGAGAGTTTTGCTTGGCAGTTTGAGGTTTAAGTCATTGTGTTTGCCTTCTAGTAGTTTGGAACTTGTCTTCTCCTCCCTTCTGTGTTGCAGTGCCCCATTGGCGAGGTTTATAAGGGATTTGTGCTTGTCCTCTGCCCCTTGGGCACCTGTATTTACCCCTCTGTGGTCTGTCAGAAGCTGGAAAGGACAAATTTTTTGTTGGCCAATTTCTGCTGAAACGTGGGGGCTGTACCTGTAAGAAATCTTTGACCGTCTGCATAGATTTTGCCTTATCCTCCATTTTCTTTAAAACCTCCTCTGCTTTAACCCCAAATAAGACAACCTGCTGTAAGGGTACATCTAGTAACTTTGCTTTAACATGATCAGGCAGAGACTGTTCCTTTAACCAAGCATGCAAACATATAACAGACCCAGTAACAGCTGCTCTAGAGGATGCTTCCAAGGCATCAAAGCCACATTGTAAAGTATGTTTGCCCACCTGTTCAGCTGCATGCAACAGATCCTGCATTTCCTTGAATTCAGACTGTTGAGGGTGCGTGCCCATCTTTTGTTCGATTTGAGACATTAGGAATTGCTGGTATTTAAGCATGTGAAATTGACAATTTAGTGCTCTCATACCTAGAGTAGCTGAGGTGTAGACCTTCTTCCCCCACCTATCTAGTGCTCCGGAGTCCCTTTCAGAGGGTACAGGATTTTTAGCCATAGAAGCCTTAGCCCCTTTGGGACCCTGGGAGATTTGTCTCTGGATCAGCAACACGGCTTTTGTATAGGAATTTGAGAGAGTCAGGCACTCTATGGTATCCATCTGGTTTGGCTGGAGCAGGAGGCAGAGAATCTGGATTTAGACTAGATTCTAAGAAAACATCATCCACAATGTCTAAAACTGGGGGGATAGCAAGTGGTCTGTGCTGGGGGAGTAAAATAAACTCTCGGAGCCTTTTCTTTGTGTCGGAGTAGTCCTGACCCTCTGTGGAAATGTTCTCTCATGGTATGCAAGGTTTCCCCAAAGGAATAATTTTCAGGGGGAGAAGCTGAGGGAATGGAGTCTTCAGCATCAGAATCTTCATAAGGGGGAAAGGAGTAATCTTGTTCCTCAGAGGAGCCTGAGGAAACAGACACTTGATCAGAGGAGGCATAATCCTCCTCTTGTCTGGGCCTTTTGTCGGGGGGAGGGGGTTGGGAACCCCTGATCAAAGAAATTAAACCTTCAGCCATTTTAAGCATCCGTTTCTCAGGCATAGGGCCTTGACCTGGATACTGAAGTGTAGTCTTTTTTGGTTTTAGAGGAGTCTTAAGCTTAGCATAGGATTTTATGGTGAGAATAGTCTGTCTGAAGACACCTTCAGAAACCGAAGGTGTTTCTACAACACCGGCTTCTACTGCAATGTCGTCTGTAGGGCCTAAAGAAAATGGCTGCGTCGGCCTAGAACTCTCTGCTGGAGAATCCGAAGCGGTCTGGGGATCCAATTCAGCAGTAGCCAGGGGCTGCATAGGCGCCTCACTGAAAACCAGAGAACCGGCGACCAGCCGAGGGCTCGTAGTCTGGCTTGGATCTAGGGTGCCTGTCTTTATCTTTGCGTTTTTTTTATGCACGCCAGTAGTCGGTTGCTCCGACGGCATAGTGTAATTAGATTTCCTACCGAAGTAGTGTCGTGCAAAATCAAAGCATCGCTTTATAGTTCGCTTATTGAACCTAGCACAAAACCTACAACAAGTGACATAGTGGTCTGGGCCTAGGCAAGGTATACAAAAAGAATGAAAGTCCTTATGAGGTATTTGCTTCCCCACAAGAAATGCAATTGTTAACTTTCTGACATCGGACTGAGGCAAGAAAAGATTCCCCAATAGGGTAGTTAGCTTTGAAGACTTCGGACTGAAACTCTATTTGAAAATCTCAGGTGTCGGCCGACCAGCACTTGCCAACTGCTTCTGCTACCGGCACCACGCGGCAAGAAAGACTGAAGAAAATGGCGTCGGATGCCTGTCATATACCCCTGGCGCACCGACATCAGGGAAGAAGCGACAGCAACAGACGCCGGACCAAGTCTTTGGAATTTGGGCCGACTGCGGGACCGCCTGACAGCAGCATAACCCAAGTGTGATGACTGCAGCAGGGTAACACGAACATCCCTAGAAAGCCAGAGTAATACAGCAAAGAAAAGAACAGGTCAGCTAAAAGGAGGGGAGAAGGGACTATTTCCCTAACTGTCCAAAGGCTGTATACAGACAAACAGCAACGGGGATGAACGGAGGGAGGCAATACTGCAACAATGATCAGTAGCACATTTATATTCATAAGTTCTTACACAACTGTACAGTGTCCTTCTTGTATCACTGCTGTAGTAGTCCAATACTACTGGACAATTCACTTAGAACAGTGGCACTGATGGTCAATAAAGACTGGAAGATACAGACAGCGTAAAACATTTTTTTAATTTCCACTTTCGTCTCATCAAGTTTTCATCAGAAAAGCAAATGAAACAGTAAAACTGAAGCAACACATCTTAAATACATTCTTATTACAAACAATCAATTAACCATTATTATTATTTTTTATTATATAGTGCCTGGCAGTAAAGTTTTTTTATACACTTATTCTTAGGAGTTTGAAATAGTTACAAGATGCATATCTTTTTAAATTTATGAATGGTTCTGAGCTAATGTGAATTTCACTGGTTAATAGATTGTAATAGTAATGTATTTAAGATGTGCTGCTTCAGTTTTACTGTTTCATTTGCTTTTCTGATGAAGTCTTGGTGAGACAAAAGCAGTAATTAAAAAAATGTTTTACGCTAAATCTGTATCTTCCAGTCTTTATTGACCATCAGTGCCACTGTTCTAAGTGAATTTGGTGATTTTGCTGTGGTTGCACTTTGTTTCTTTTGTTGGTCCGGTGTCAAGTGTTTTCTGATGGCAGAGATGGAAGGGGATCCTTTAATGGATATGACTCTATACTATCAGTGGGTGAAAATGGTTTAATTTATTGGTGACTTCATTAAATGAAATACAAGACATTAAGGATATTGGTACCTAAAGAAAATTTTTCTGCTGAAAGCACATCTACTTCGGGTGACGAATGAATGACTGTTCCAGAATGTAATATTCCAAGTGGCCCTAGAGAAAATAATTTGGGGTCTGGAGCTAACATTAGACCTATGCAGTATAATGATGCTCTGGACAGCAGGTATGACCCTGTTTTTAAAGGCTGACTATAAGGTGGCCAAAGCTAGAACAGACGAGTTCAACTTCAAGAGTGATAGTTTGTGTAGGTTACTAAAAAAGTACAGTTTTGTACCTACCATAAATGTAGATGTCCGATAGGTATGCATCTGCAGTCATAACATATGGGTTGTCCTGCCTCAGGCAGCCATTCGGTCAGCCGGATTCCAAAGTCTGGGTCTGGCCTCGGCTGATGTCGCAATTTCCCTGACGTCAGAGCGTCTGGGGTATAAAAGCATCAGCAGACGCCATTTTCCTCAGTTTTTCTTGCCCCAGATGCCAGGTGCCCTCTAGGAAGGCTAAACTAGGAATACCACAGAGGAGTAGGAGGGAGGGTAAACCTGACTGCAGATGCATACCTATCGGACATCTACATTTATGGTAGGTACAAAACTGTACTACGTCCTTCAAGGATGCATCTGCAGTCATAACATATGGGTAGAATACCATAGCCAATCTGGGGGAGGAGGTTCTAAGAAAAGGATGGTGTAGTTAAGATCCCCTGCAGGACTGCAGCAGCAAAACCTGCTCTGGATCTGGAGTACAAAGGTAGATTGTAATGTTTGGCAAATGTATGCACGGAGCTCCAAGTAGCAGCTTCTAAAATGTCCTTGGTAGCCACCCCTCGTAGGAAGGCTGTAGTGGTGGCCGTGGCCCTTGTGGAATGAGGCCTGATGTTTGCAGGAACTGTCTTTCCATGAAAGGAGTAACAAAAACGAATGCAATTTCCTATCCATTTTGAAATTGTCTGTTTGGAAATTGCTTTTCCTTGCACCCCACTAGCATATGCTACAAATAGTTGGTCAGTTTTTCTGCTACTTTTAGTTCTATCCAAGTAGTAGCGTACTTGTCTGTGTATATCCAAGGTGTGCAGAAGTTTTTCCCCTCTATTCTGTGGATTTGGGAAGAATGTAGGCAGGTGAATAGCTTGGTTCAAGGATACCCTAGATACCACCTTTGGCATAAAAGTAGGATTGGTTCTTAGTGAAACTCTGTCCTGATGGAAGATAAGAAATGGCTGTACTGCCATTAATGCTTGTAACTCAGATACTCTTCTTGCTGAAGTTATTGCCAGAAGGAATGCAGTTTTCCAAGACAGAAACTGTAGATCCGCTGATGCTGCTGGTTCAAAAGGAGGGAGTGTTAGTTTCTCCAGCACAAAGTTGAGATCCCAGGCAGGTAGAGGAGGCTTTCTTGGAGGTTTAATATTTTTGATCCCTCTCAGAAATTGCCTGAGGAGAGGGTGTGAGAAGATAGGTGGATCCACATTGTATTCTGCTGAAATTGCTGAGGCATGAATCTTAACGGAGGAATAGGACAGGCCATTGTGGAACAATTCTGCCAAGTATTCCAGAATATGTGTCATGCTTGCCACTGTCACATCTGAGCCTTTTGATGTGTTCCAAATGAGGAATCTTTTCCATTTAGCTGAGTATGTCTTCCTTGTGGAAGGGCGGCGAGCTTACATGATAATGTCCTTCACTCTCTGCGATAAAACACTTTGATTGGGATTTAAGGAATTTTCCAGGCAGTTAGCTGCAATGTTTTCAAGTTGGGATGCATGATCTTGAAATTGTTCTGCGTCAGAAGGAGAGGCCATAGGGGGAGAGGCCATGGTTTTGCCTGTGACATGCTCTTCAATAGTGGATACCAGTGTTGCCTTGGCCAGTCTAGAGCTATCAGAATCACTCTTGGCTGTTCCTCCGTGATCTTCAGAGAGGTGGGAAGGCGTATACTTTTAGAGCTTTCCAGCTGAAAGAGAGAGAGTCCACCCTCCAGGCTTGTGGGTGGTCTGTCCTTGAGCAGAATGTCTTCAGTTGATGGTTGAGGGGGGAAACGAACAGATCTATCTCCGGCATTCCCCATGTCTTTGCTAGGAGTTGGAAGATGTCTGGGTGCAGCATCCTTTCGTGTGCATCCATAGTAGTTCTGCTTAAGCTGTCTGCCAGTGTATTCTCTTTTCCTGGCATGAACTGGGACTGTAGTTGGATATTGAGTTTCAGGCATAGTTCCCATAGATTCATAGCCAACCGGCATAGAGGGTAGGGAGTGTGTGCCTCCCTGCTTGTTTATGTACCACATGACCGTGGTGTTGTCTGTTCTTATTAACAGATGGCCTTGAAAGCCTCGATGGCATGCATCACTGCCAGCATTTCCTTTTGGTTTATGTGCATGTGTAGCTGCCCTTGAGACCATAGGCCTTGGATACATTTGCCCTCCATGTGTGCTCCCCATCCTCGGTCTGAAGCGTCCGTGGTGATGGTTTGTTTTGTTTTTGGTTTGTTGAAAGGCAACCCTCTGTTGGACTGGCAGGCCTGAGCCCACCACAGGAATTCCTTTTGAAGGCAAGGAATGATTGGTATCAAAGTTTCTAAACTGTGACTGTGTTGAGACCATACACTCCTTAGGTACCATTGTAATTTTCTCATATGCAGCCTGGCCTGTGGTATCAGAATTATGCAGGATGCCATGTAACCCAGGGCCTGCAGGATTTTCCTTGCAGTAAGCTGAGTTTGTCTAGTCAGAATCATGAAGTAATCCGGAAGTTGTTTTTGTCTTTCTTCTGTGAGAAAAGCCATTTGGGTGGTTGTGTCCAGATCTGCACCCAAAAAGGGTATCCTTTGGGATGGAACAAGTCTTGACTTTTGGATGCTGACTGTGTATCCCAAGGCCTGTAGCAGGTGGATGGCATAGGCCAAGTCCTTTATCAAATTTCCCTTGTTGTCCGCTTGTATAAGGCGGTCGTCCAGATATGGGTAGATATGAATCCCCTGAAGTCTGCAGTGTGCAATTACTGATGCCAGGCATTTCGTGAATACTCTGGGCGCAGTAGATAAGCCAAACAGCAAAGCTGAGAATTGATAATGCTCTGATCCTGCAAGAAATCTGAGGTGTCTTCTGCAACTTGGTCGAATAGGGACGTGCAGGTATGCCTCCTTGAGATCTAGAGTCACCAGCGAAGACTCCTTGCCCAACATGGGAAGAAGTTGCTGTAGGGTCAGCATTTTGAATTTTGGCACAATGAGGTAAGCATTCAGTGCGGACAGGTCGAGAATAGGCCTCCATTGATTTTCTTTTCTTGGTACAAGGAATAGTCTGGAGTAAAATCCTTGGCCTTGTTCTGAAAGTGGTACCTTTTCTATAGCTTTCATTTGAAGCAAGTTGTTGATCTGCTTTAAAGCCTCTGCCCTCTGATTTGGTGGTAGGTTTGGCATTCCATTTCTTTTTGGCAAAGTGTGGAAGTGGAACCTGTATCCTTTGTCTATTATTTGCAGTGTCCATGTGTCCCTTGTAATATAATGCCAGTTTTTTGAGAATAAAGCAAGCTTTCCGCCCAAGGGTGCTTCTAGTTGAGCCCTGGTAGGCGGAATCAGAATAAAGTCATTGAGCCTGTCCTGGTGCAGTAGTTGTTATTGCTGCTGTTGCACTACTCCTCTGGTTGGCAGGCTGCCACTGACTGCCTCTGTAGGAGCCCTTCGATTGGCCTCTGCCTCTGGGGCGTCTGTTCCTGCCTCCCTGGGCTCTGTCCGAGTCTGGAAAGGACCAATTCTTAGTAGGCCAGTTTCTGCTGAATCTCGGAGGTTGTACTTGCAAGAAATCCTTTACTGTTTGCACAGATTTTGCCTTTTCTTCAAACTTTAAGACCTCCTGAGCAGAGGAGCCAAATAAATTTTGTTTCTCCATTGGAGCATCCAGGAGTTTAGCTTTAACATGGTCTGGCAAAGATTGTTCCTTCAGCCAGGCATGCCTACGAATAACTGCCCCAGTCATAGCTGACCTAAATGAAGCCTCCAATGCATCATAGCCACATTTTAAGAAATGATTACTAACCTGCTGTGAGTTGTGTACCAAATCCTGAAGGGATTTACGGTCAAGGGGTTCAGGAGAAGAAAGTTTCTTATTCAGTTCATCTAACAAATACTCTTGGTACTGTATCATATGAAATTGACAATTTAATGCCCTGACGGAAAGAGTTGCAGAAGTATATACCTTCTTTCCCCATCTCTCTAAAGCTCTAGACTCTCTTTCAGAGGGTAGAGGATTTTTGGCAGTGGCGGCCGCAACCCCTTTAGGGCCCTGAGAAATAGTTTCCGGGTCTGCAGAATGGGCTTTATACAAATGGAAATGTGAATCCGGGAACTTGTAGTATCTATCAGGTTTGGCAGGGGCCGGAGGGAGAGTATCCGGGGCTGTACTGACATCATTGTACACATCAATTACATTCAAAACAGGAGGTATAGCTAAGGGCCTATGTTGAGGCAAATGTAAAAAGGTCCTTAATCTTTTTCTGGAATCAGAGAATTCCTGACCTTGCCATTGAAAATGCTCTCTCATGGAGTGCAGAGTCTCACCAAAAGAAAACTCTTCAGGAGGGGAAGCCGAAGGGATAGATTCTTCAGCATGAGAATCCTCATAGGGCGAAAAAGCCTCCTCCTGGTGGTCTGACAACTCAGATCCATCCGTGGACTCATCAGAAGAGTGTGGGTCAGAGGGGTCAGTCCTGGGCCTTATGTCAGGTGGAGGGTGAGAGGCCTTGTCTGGGTGAGGTTGTGAACCTCTAATCAAAGAAATAAGGTCCTCTGCAAGGCTGAGGATCTGAGAACTAGAGGAAGGCCTCTGGGAGGTAGTCTTGGGAGGCAAAGCTTTAGAAAGTTTAGCAGCTTTAGCCCTAGAAAAGGCCTTAATGGACATGGAAGCAGGGGGGCCTAGCTACCCCACGTGCAGGAGTAGAAATGTCCAAAGGTATGGTGTCGGACATTTCCTGAACACTGGTTTCGGTAGGTAGCTCGGTAGCCGACTCAGCCGGGGCCTCCCGGGCCGCCGTGGTCGGTTGAAAGGATTCGGAAGAAGGAATCTGTTTCGGCCGAAACCTAGACACTCGCGGTAGGCCTTACCATGGTTTCAGCCGAAACCGCGGGCCGCGAGTGTCGGTCCTTGTCCTTCCGTTTTTTCACCAAATGCGAGGTTGGAGTCTCCGAAGGCATTTTATATGCAAAAGTGGCCCCAAAAAAATTCCTCTGCAAACTCCGACCGACGTCTAAGAGTTCGTCGGTTGAAGGAAGCACAGGCTGAACAGGCCGATACGTCGTGGTCTGGACCTAAGCAAGGAAGGCAGTAGGAATGGAAATCCTTATGAGGCATTTGTTTCCCACAAGTTAAACAATTATTTACTTTGTCTGACATAGGCTGAGGCAAGAAAGAGTCCCCAACGGGGTACTTAGCTTTTTCGAAGTCTTCGGTAGCTGAATTCACTGGATCTGACAGACTGGCACTTGCGAACAGCTTCTGCTTCGGGCACCGCGCGGCAAGAAAGACTCAGGAAAATGGCGTCGGTTGATGCTTTTATACCCCAGACGCTCTGACGTCGGGGAAAGTGCGGCATCAGCCGAGGCCAGACCCAGAGTTTGGAATCCGCCCGACCGAAGGGCTGCCTGAGGCAGGACAACCCATATGTTATGACTGCAGATGCAGCCTTGAAGGACATCGGGCTATACTGCTCATACAAGCTCCACGTGGGTTTACAGAGTGGTCCTAGCAGCAAGGAACTCGAAAAAGCGACTACCTTCTGGATTTAAGTATATTTGCTTTTTTTTCACTGGAAATCGCTTCTGTTGCTTACTTTAAACTAGCCTGAACTGTTGTTTTTCTGATTACTGCATTTATTTTTAAATCTGCACTTAGTTACATTTAGTCGAATTTAATCGAAAGTTTGCTTGTTTGTTTAATTTAACTGTGGAGGCTGCCCACTAAAGTGTGCTAGCCTGTTGTAACTAATTTATCACTGTCTCTGCATTTTCTGTGTATTTCTACAAAAAAAAAAACAAAAATAAAAAAATAATCCTTGTTTTCCCTCCTTTCTCGACTAGTTTAGACCAGTATAAAGGCATTGCTGTATTCTGGGCTGTGGTGTAGTGCCTGTGTTGTCCATTACCTTACTGGGATTGAAGGAAGTTTCTTTGCTCACCAGTGGGAGTGGGGAGCCTTGAGCAGCCTATCTGTCCTTGGGGGAAGTGACCTCAGCAGAAGAAGCTGTAGTAATTGGTTGTTTGGGACCATTCCTACCTCTTTTGTAGTTCACTGCTTAAAATCCGCCTTTGCGCGGTTGTGTGCATACGCAGCGCCGGTTAAACTTTTTCTGGCTCCGCCAAGTCTGCTCTTCAATTTTTCCCTTAGAACTGTTCTACTTGCAATCTAAACAGCCTATACTCTATCTGAAAAGCTCAGCACTTGTTCCTAAAGCATTTTTATACAGGTAAAGCACTCTTAAACAAAAGAAAGTACTTCATTCACCTAAATTCTGTTGAGTACACATCTCCCTATAGGTCCTTTGACTCAGTTACACAGCAATCTTTTTCACTATTTCTAGCATGTCGAAAGGTCAGTTACTGGCATCCTCTCCTGTTCAGCTGGTGAATCTGGGAATCTTGAGGCAATGTTACAATTGCCTCATGTACACAGACAACCCCTCTCCTCCTCACAACAAATAAAAATATATGCGAGAGATGCAACTATATAGCCAAACTGGAGGCTGAGCTCTCTCAATTCAGTACTGGCAAGACCAGTCAGGAGGAGAAGGTAACCACGCACACCACAAACCCAGTCTCACATAGAACTATCACAACAGCAAACCAAACACAAACACACAAAACATACTCGGAGGCGCTGATTAAAAATCTACCAAAACAGAGGCCTCCAAAGCAGACACCCAAGCAACCACCACCTCAAGACATAGCACATGCAACACACAGTTCACAAAGTAAGTGTGCTAAACAGTCACAGCCCTTAAGGCCAAACAACATGCCAGACGCACTTGTAATAGGTGACTCCATAGTCAGACACACTGACGTCCTGCTCACCAGACTGAACAAGGAAAAGGTCACAGTAAGCTGCCTGTCGGGAGCTAGAATCCGCCACATAACACAAGCACTCAGGTCACTCCACAGCAAGTACAAATATGACTCAGTCATTGTACATGACTGTGTGAACGACCTGAGACGTACCTCCCTGGACTACATGAAAAGGAGCTCTCTGATTATGTAGCCCAGGCCGGTATGACCCGGAGCAGCATCTTACCCTCACCAAGAATGATGCCACAGTACAAAGACAAAATGATCAGTTTTAACAATTGGCTTAATTACTGTTGTCATTCTAAGGGGATCCAATGTCTGTCTGCTTGGGATGACATGCTTGACAAGCCACGCTGCTTCGCAAGGGATGGCTTGCACCTGTCACCCCTGGGCTTCCGGATATGGGCCAAGGCTCTTGCCACCCCCATAGTGCCTTTTTTAGGCAAGGCTCAAATGACAATCCTACCTCCCTAGAAAACACAAGTGGGAAAAAACTAAGGGTAATGCTGCTCAATGCCAGAAGTCTAAACCTCAAGATGCGCAGCCCTCCTCAGTATGGAGAACATCGATGTCTGTGCAGTGACTGAAACCTGGTTCAAGGCTCCTGAGAGCACCCCAGCACTAACAGGTTTTACCTCATATCATGCTTTCCGGCCCCAAAACTTGGACCGAACCACAAAAGGAGGGGGAGTATCCATTTTCATCAAAGATACCCACACCTCCAGGTTAGTGGCAACGCACAAAGCATCGGAGACTATCCAGGTGCAACTAACCATAGGCAAAACTGCCTTACAGTTTGTAGCATGCTACAGACCACCCTCTCAAACTCAGGAACCCCACACACACAGCCTTCCTGAAGACACTGGAGAGTATGAATGTCTCTCCAAATACCATCATTTTGGGAGACTTCAACTACCCAAACATAGACTGGGAACATTACTCAAGCCCCAACACCCTAGCCCAAAGGTTCCTAGAATTCATAAACTCAAATACAATGGAACAACTAGTCACCATTCCCACAAGAGGAGACAATATACTAGGCCTGATCATCACAAACATGGGGACAAAATGCTCCAAACCAGAAGTATATCCCTCTTTGGTAAGATCAGACCATAAATTAATCTCACTGGAAATCCACATCCCGCCCCCACACCCTGCACAAAAGACCACAGTGAAGAACTTCTCAAAAGCAAACTTCACACTTCTCAAGACTGAAGTGGTATCCTTCAAGGCCCCTGGGCCAGTGGAAACCACAACCCACACTGCTGAATCCTTTGCAAATGCCTTCTATGGGCACCTTCAAGAATGCATGAATCATGCAATCCCAAATAAAACCAAGACCCATTCCCCCAAAGGCAGGCGCCCGGTCTGGTGGACCCCAGCCATAAACAAACTTTACAACAGGAGGAGGAAGCTACTACATGACAGAGCAAAATCCCTAAAAGGGAAGACGTCTCTGATCAGTACTAGCAAAAAACTATGATCACTCATAAAATCATCCAAGGCCCACTTTGAGAGAAAAATCACAAAAGACAATCACAAGGCCTTCTTTAGCTATGTTAGAAACCTGGGTGGAAACTCCCAGATATGCTCAGAGTTAGTCCAAAATGACACAAAATACACTGAACCCACTGACACTGCCAACATTCTGGCAGACAGGTTCAGTGCAAATTTCTCCTCCCCCCCCAAAAGGAGAAATAACTATCCCAGCAGAGTGTAGCCTCCCTAACATCTCAGATGCCCAGGTGAGAGCCACCCTCTCTAAAGCTAAAAACACAGCATCAATGGGACCGGATGGTGTCCCGGGCTGTGTGCTACATGAACTCCCAAGAGGAACTAAACCCACACATAAGGCTGCTGTTTAATCTTAGCCTTACTACAGGATACGTACCCAAAGAGTGGCGTACGGCAACAGTGGTCCCACTTCACAAAGGCGGTGCTTCTACGGACCCTGGAAATTACCGCCCCATAAGCTTGACGAGCCTGGTCTGCAAAGCTATGGAGAGGATCATTATGGAACTCATAAACAAAGACATTGGGGACCTACAGACATTGGATCCTACTCAATTTGGCTTTGCCAAGGGCAGATCCTGCCTTTTGAACTTGGTCAACTTTTTTGAAACAGTAACCAAGGCCATTGATGAGGGTAAGGCAGTTCACACAGCCTACCTTGACCTTGCAAAAGCCTTACACAATACCCCACTCGGGCATCATAGACAAACTCACCAGCTTAAATGTAAACCCATACGTCACAAGCAGGGTTGCAAACTGGCTCAAGGACAGAACCCACAGGGTCAGAGTTGCTGGAGCTATGTCAGACTCTAAGCCAGTCACAAGCGGTGTCCCACAGGGCTCAGTCCTGGGACCCCTCTTGTTCGGCATTTATTTTTCTGAGGTACAGGCAAACATAGGAGGATTGTGGCTGACAAAGTTTGCAGATGACTGCAAACTGGGTGCCATAATTGATACTCCAGCGGACACAAACATCCTTCAGAGAGGCCTCATAGAAACGGATAATTGGTGCCAGAACCATGGCCTTAAGCTGAACGCCAAAAAATGTATAGTCATACCCTTTAGGAAAAACAAGGTACCGACAAATTACCACATGGGCGGTAATCCATTAAGTATGGAAGAGGTAATCGGGGACCTAGGGGACCCAGGTTGACAGTAACCTCTCATTTGACACTCACATTGCCAAAGTGGTTAGGAAGACCTTCTATATTGCCCACCTTATCATGAAGGGTTTCACATCTAGATCAAGGAGAGGTCATTGAGCCCCTGTACTCTTCTCAGGCCAATGATCGAGTACAATGCCCCATTTGGGATGCATCTCACCCGACACCTGCAGCAGTTGGAAAGACCCCAAAAGTTCCTCACCAAGAGGATAAAGGGTCTTAAACATATGTCATATGCTGCCCGACTGAAAAAACTCCAGCTCTATTCAGTCGCATACCGCCTACTCAGAGGTGAACTGTGCCTGACGTACAAGGCCATGTCCAATCCTGAATTAATGGACATGCTCCACCTCAGAAAATCCAAAACCATCAGAGCCACGAGAACAAGTGACTTAAACCTCAACACAGAAATAAATAGGACGTGCTGGAGGGACAGATTCATAACCCAGAGGCTCCCTACACTCTGGAATAGAATCCCAGTCCATGTTAGGCAGAGCCCCTCACTGACTCTATTCAAGAGAAATCTCGACGAGTGGATGGGAAATCGTAGATTTACCCCGGGGGTCATCTCTGTGTCACTACTAGACAGAGGCATAGTAAACTAAACCCTAAAAGGGCGTAGTATTCTCATCCTAAGGGGTGGTGTAAGCCACATACACTCTGGCTAGGCTTATAAATGCCTTGGGGCAGATAGGTTCATAGGTTCGTACTAGGCTATGTCAGTAGATCTGGAAATTCATTATTTCCAGAGATGTGTTGAACTTGAAATACCAAAGGGCTTAAGATTCCTTAAATGTCACCAAGGCCACTGATCCTTTCTTTAATGAGCTAACAAAGATTTTCAACAACACTGGTATAAGTTTTTAAAATGACTGACAAACAATAACAAGAAGAAGCTGTCCTCGCTTAAACAGGATATCCTGAAACTGGATGATGAACTCAGTTCTATGGTAAAAGACAGACTCTGACAATTTATATGATCAGCTTCTTAAAGAAGTTGAGTCATGAGAATGAAGTTAGAGCATAAGCACTACAAATTACTCAGAGATGTGGAAGTTTATGAGAATGGCAATGCATATATCCATTTAGTTCCCGATACCAGTAACAAATCAGAAAACATTTCATCAAATAATGATTTTGCATCTCACAAAAAGGCAGGTTGGTTTCACAGTCTACAAATAGAACGCATTGGGTAAAGGGTTCTATTGACCAATTACATTCCTCAAAATGGTTCACCAGTTTTTTTTAGGGCAGAGAATCAGGCCGCAGCTCCTTCTGGTGACGAGAGTGAGGTGGAAGCAGGAGGTTCTGTAGCTGGTAATGAAGCAGCCATTAGAGCTGCAGTGGGTTTGAACACAGCAGGAGCACGTACTAAAGCTGCTATTTTACCCAAAAGAGAAAATCGTGTTTTAAGGACTCGGAATGTGAATCAAAGAAGACGGACAACTTCAGAATCCTCCCAACAACTAAAAGTAAGACATTTTGATCATCATTTCAAAATTATTAATATATCTGGGAAAACTAAGTGATTCCCAGGTTAAATTGTTGAGCTATGGCTTTGTGCCCACCAAAAGGACGGACCATTCTAAGACTTATTGATTTAAAAAACAGTATGTTCATAAATTAAATATTACAACAGGTCAAAGGTGACTACGACTTTTATAAAGCTTCTAGTTACACACCAGCACTTA
>NC_056747.1:356809108-356836608 GCF_019279795.1 Protopterus annectens | reverse complement strand
CAAGCCTTTGCCCACCATCGAAACTCCTGCTGCAGGCAGGGAATGAGAGTAATGACAGTTTCCAGGCTGTGGCAATGTTGAGTCCAAACACTTTTTTAGGTACCACTGAAGTTTCCTCATATGCAGTCTTGCATATGGAATTAGTAGGATGCAGGATGCCATGAAGCCCAAAGCCTGCAGAATTTTTCTTGCAGATAACTGGGCCTTTGTAGCCAACATTTTGAAATACGTGATCAGATGCCTTTGTCTGGCATGTGATAAGCCATCGGGGCAGTTGTATTCAAGCTTGCACCCAGGAATATTATCTCTTGTGAGGGTATTAGCTTTGATTTCTTTTTGTTGACTGTGTACCCTAGGCATGTTAGGAGTCTTTGCACAAACGCCAGATGTTGAAGAAGAATGCCCTTGTTCTCTGCTTGAATGAGACAGTCGTCCAGGTAAGGATATATTTATATTCCTCTGTCTGCAGAATGCAATTACTGGTGCCAGGCACTTTGTAAAGACCCTAGGCGCAGTAGATAAGCCAAAGGGCAGTGCAGAGAATTGGTAAGGCATTGAACCAGCCTTGAATCTTAAGCATCTTCTGCATGCTTGTCTGATTGGAACATGCATGTATGCCCCTTTACATTTTGAATTTTGGAATATCCAGGAAAGTGTTCAGAATAGATAGGTCCAGTATCGGCCTCCAGGCCTTGTCCTTTCTGGGTACCAAGAACAGTCTTGAGTATAATCTTTGTCCCTGCTCTTGCTCTGGTACTCGCTGAATGGCCCCATGTCCAAGAGGGTTGAGACTTGATTTTGTGCCTCTGTCCATTGATTTTTTGGTAGATCTGGCCAGCCGTTTGCCTTTGGCAGAGTATGGAAATGGAACTTGTAGCGTTGTGACACTATGTTCAGAACCCACTTGTCCTAGGTTATGATGTGCCAATTTTGAACAAAAAGTGCTAGGTGTAGGCAGGGGGAAGTCATTGGGCGTGTTTTCTGTAGGTTTGTGATCTATCTTCTCCAGCTTTGGAGGTAGAAGCACCCCACTGCTTCAGCCTATGAGAACCTTGCACCTGGGATCTGCCCCTTTGAGGTCCGTCTGACACAGGAAAGGACCAATTTTTTGTAGGCTAGTGTCTACTAAACCTAAGTGACTGTACTTGTAAAAATTCTTTGACAGTTTGCATAGATTTAGCTTTGTCCTCCATTTTCTTTAACACCTCTTCTGCCTTAACACCAAAGTATCATGCTGTAAAGGTGCTTTGTCCTCCATTTTCTTTAACACCTCTTCTGCCTTAACACCAAAGTATCATGCTGTAAAGGTGCATCTAGTAATTTAACTTTAACATGATCAGGCAGATTTTGTTCCTTTAACCAAGCATACCTCCTAATTACAGAACCCGTAACTGCGGCCCTGCAGGAGGCCTCCAAAGAATCAAAACCACATTGCAAAGTATGCTTTCCAACTTGTTCTGCTGCATACAATAAATCCTGCATTTCCTTGTTTTCTGCACATTCTGAATTTAACAACATTTTCTGTTTAAGCAATCCCATGACATGTTGCTGATACTTAAACATATGAAATTGACAGTTTAAGGCCCTTATAGCCAAAGTTGCAGATGTGCAAACCTTTTTTCCCCCATCTATCCAGTGCCCTTGAATCTTTGTTAGAGGGGGTTGGGTTTTTTGCAGTGGAAGCCTTAACTCCCTTTGGACCCTGTGAAATAGTTTCTGGGTCAGCAGCAGTTTTTTTTTTTTTTTAAATTTGTGAGAGTCAGGAACCCTGTAATATCAGTCAGGCTTAACAGGAGCTGTAGGTAAGGAGTCAGAGGTCAGACTAGTCTCCGAAAACACATCTACAAATGTCCAACACAGGTGGAATGGCTAGAGGCCTGTGCTAAGGTAGTAAAAGAAAATCCCCAAGCCTCATTTTAGATTCTGAAAAATCTTGGCTCTCCCAATGGAAATGCTCCCTCATGGTATGCAAGGTTTCCCCAAAGGAATAGTCCTCAGGAGGAGATGCTGAAGGTATAGATTCTTCAGCATCAGAATCCTCATGGGGGGGGGGGGGGGAATATCCCTGATCAGAAGAGGAATCAGAAGAAACAGAAACCTGATCTGAAGATTCATAGTCAGTGTCTTGCCTAGGCCTCTTATCAGGAGGGGAATGGGAACACCCTTTCAAGGTAATAGTTTTCGGCCATTTTGAGCATCTGTTTTTTGGGCATGGAGGCCTGTCCACGTGGCTCTTGAGTTTGTTTCCTTGCTTTAGAAGGTGCGTTAGTCTTTCCCTTTGAAGCTGAAGTCATTTTAATGTAAAGATGTTTAGGTCTGAATACACCCTCAGAAGCCGGTATCTGCTCAGCGGCTCCGGACACATCTGAAGGATTAGAGTTCGAGGCTCCAATACCTTGAGTATCCAGCGGCATGGCCGACTCCATGTGGGACTCTGTAGCGGCCTGCGACAGCGCCTCACTGAGAACAGTCGACTGGCTTAGGAGAAGCTTCGTCGGTTTTGGGCCTCTGTTTTTCTCTATCCTTTTCTTTGTGTTTTTTGTAAACTCTGATAGTCGGATGGCTATCAGACGACATTTCAGGATAATTAAACTGGAGTCCAAAAAAGTTTAAAGCAAAATCATACAGACGCTTAACAGTGCGTTGGTTAAATCTAGCACAAAACTGACAACTAGTAACACTGTAATCAGGGCCTAGGCAAAGAATACGGTAAGAATGAAAATCCTTATGAAGTATTTGCTTTCCACAAGAAATACAATTTAACTTTTTTCTGACATCGGTCTGGAGCAAGAAAAAAGTTTCCCCAACGGGGTACTTAGCTTTATTGAAGACTTCGGATCTGAAACTCAAAACATGAAAATCTCAGCAGTCGGCCGACCGGCACTTGTGAACTGCTTCTGCTTCGGGCACCGTGCGGCAAGGAAGACTGAAAAAATGGCGTTGGCTGCTTCTTTTATACCCCTGACATCAGGGAAGGGGCGACAGCAGCCGACGCAGGACCCAAGACTTTGGAATTCAGGCCGGTTGAGGGCAACCTGCCAGCAGGATTACCCAAATGTAATGACTGCAACAGTGAAACACGAAGAACATGAGAGACTTCTTGGCAAATAAAGTTGAGGGCAAATAAAAAGTCGGGATTAAACGATGCAATAAATATCAAATGCTTTTTGAAATATAGAAAGTTGACCATCTGGAAAATGTAAAATTACTTTTTCCTTTTTTTATTATTATTTTTTATTATATAGTGTCTGGCAGTAAATTTTTTTATACACTTGTTCTTAGTAGTTTGAAATGGTTACAAGATAAGTGTCTTTTTAAATTTATGAATAGTTTTGAGCTAATGTGAATTTCATTGGTTAATTGATTGTTTGTAATAGAAATGTATTTAAGATGTGCTGCTTCACTTTTACTGTTTCATTTGCTTTTCTGATGAAGTCTTGGTGAGACGAAAGCAGAAATTAAAACAGTTTTTTTTTTTTTACGTTAAATTTGTATCTTCCTGTCTTTATTGACCATCAGTGCCACTGTTCTAAGTGAATTTGGTGATTTTTGCTGTGGTTGCACTTGTTTCTACTACTGGACAATTCCCAAAGCTTAGACAACGGAAAGGGTGGCTGGACCAGAGATAGGAGACTTGTACCAATCCAGGAAGTACAGATCTGGCAAAAGAAGAATAGAAAACTAATGTACTCCATACTGTTTAGTGAAGGTGTGTACAGAGGACCAGGCTGCTGCTCCAAGAAAAACTCTGGAGTGAATGTCCTTGAAGAAAGCACCAGAGTAGGATATTGCTCTGGTGAAGGGTGCTTTCACAGGGGGAGACAAGGACTTGCCATTACAGAATAACAGAAGGAAATGTATTTAGTGATCTAACTGGATCCAAGGTGCTTGTTCCCAGGCTATCATAGCAAGTCTGCAAAGGAGGCAAAATCTGGTACCCTGTTTACATACCACATCACTGTGGGTTTATCTATGAAAACTTGCACAGGTCCTGAACACCAGAGACAATTTAGGGCTTTCATTGTATTTATTACTTCCATATTCTCTCTGACATTTATGTATTTTTGTCTGTCCTTCCGCCTTGCACTCTCTCTCTCAGAAGCCATTCCTCATTTAAGGTCTGAAGCATCTGTTGGGACAGACTGACGGAGGAGGCAGAAGGGATGATGGGAGACCAGGAATCCAACAGAAATGGTCTACCCACCATAGAACCATCCACCTTACAAACCGCAGAACTACGATATGAAAAGAGACAGGGTGCATAAGCAGAGTCCAGACTAACCTTGGGTACCACCGAATTTTCCTCACGTGAAGTATAGCTCAAAGAATCAAAGAAGCCATGTACCCCAAAATCTTGAGAAATTCCCCAACAGATCCCAGGCTTTGACTGAAAGAAGAAAAAAAAAAAAAAACATCAGAAGAACTTTTGGAACATCTCCAGTTTGTCTTGAGGAAGAAAAGCCCTTCCTAGGCAAATCTAACAGACATCCTAGGAAGACTATTCTAGAAGAAGGAAAGAAATAATATTTTAATTGAAAGCTCAGACTTGAGTAGAAGATTCTCAATACCTAATAAATGGAAAGGGTGCAAATATAAGAATCATCCAAATATGGAAAATATGAATGCCTTGAAGCCTGCAATTACTGGAGCCAAACATTTTGTTAATACAGTTGAAGCAATTAATAGTCAAAAAGGCAAGAGACAGAACCGATAATGTAGAAAATCTTAAATGTCGTGAAGTATTTGCCAGTGGGAATGAAATGGTAAGAATTGTTAAAGTCTAGCTAATAAAGGGACAAGTGGTAACAAGGTCTCAATGGGTAACATTTTAAACTTTGGGAGCTTGATAAACACTTGAAAAAGGAGAGATCTAGCACAGACCTCTACATCCCTTCTTTCTTTGGCACCAGAAAAATCCTAGAACTGACAGGCAGGCACTGGTTTTAGGACTCCGACATTTATTTCTACCACAACTAGAGGACTCTAGCACAGTTGGTTTAATGGGCAATCAAGGCATATCCTGGGAAGGAGGGACCCCCCCATTGCCAAGTGTACTCCCTGATCAATGACTCTCCAAACTCAATGGTCCAAAATAATCTGGTGCCAGAAATGAAGATGTAGATTCAAAGAGAGGGACAGATTGCCAGGATGGGGGTACCTAAACAGGCAAAATTAGTCACTCTGACTTTCTGGACTGTCCTTGATTTTGAGGCGATTTTCCCTTTTTATTCAGAGTTTCCTTGCCATTGCTTTTTAAAATTACATCTGTTGGGAATTTGTTGCTTGGAATTGCTTTTTGGAAAAGGAAATGGAGGTAGAAGGTTATGAAGAAAATTCTTCCAACCCCCCTTTTCTTTTGAGGGAAGAATCAAAGACAGAAAGGCAGGAAATGTCACCCACTTCCTGTTCTGGAAGAAATGAAAGTAAAAATAGAAATCAACTCCCTAGCAAATATGAGCAAATCTTCCCTATGCACTAAACCAGAAATAGGAAAAGTCGTTTTTTTTCCCCTTTCCCGGGAAACACCCTGGAAAAGGATCAACCCAAGGCAACCATACTACCGCAGGAATCGGGCTACCTTTCTCATTTATGTGGTAGATCTCACTCTTCCACTTTCTTCCAGAGAAGTCACAGAAAGTGACAGAGGGCAATCCTACAGCTGCAGTGGACACCTCTTATCCCCTGTTCCTGAACAGCTGCAGATATAACACAGGGACAGGAGGAAAACAATGAACAGTACAGGAGCCAAATCCAGCAACAGTAGAATCTCCCATTGGTGGCAGGGACAAAACCAACAACAGCCTGACATCTAAAACAGAATCTCATATTTTTTTTCTTCTTGTGGACTGGGAAAGGAAGAACAGAGGAGACCAGCAACTGTTTCATAGGCTCAACCACAAAGGAAGCCACAAAAAAATGAGTCATTAACCCAGTGACAGTATGAAAAATATCCCCCTTATTATTATTGTGTCTAGAGTCCTATGCTGGGTCCACTGGCACTACAATTCACTCCTGGTAAAATAAAATTTAAGCCGGGGCCAGTAAAGAACTTAAAGGTGCCTTGGGGGGTCTGCTATCCATACTCTAGCCAGGAGAGGGATTATGTATGACCTACTAACTTTCTCGGCTTCCCTCCCCTGTGCTTGCCAATGCCCATTCAGAAGATAATTCCCTTTTTTGGACCAGCCCTTAGGGAGCATCATTGACAAACGCCCCCCTCCCCCATATGGGAACAGCCATTTCTCCTTGCCTTTGTCTATCACTTGACCTCTAATTAAACCCAGGTAAACTAAGCACTAGACAGGGCTTTATCCCTCTACGCAATTGGAGAATCCACAGTGAAAAACACTTGTCTCTTATTAAACATTAACACTTGACTGCAACAACGTCCATACATGAAGGCAGCAAATGAGATATGGGTATGGAGGGAGGAACTACAGTATTATGGGTGAGGGAGGAGCTCGAGAGTTTGCAGTATCCACAAGCTGTAAAATATCTGAACCAAATACTGAGGAACGAATGAAAATTGACATCAGATCCCATATTTTATACTGAGACAACTTTAAGTGGTATTTTCTGTAACAGTTTTACACAAAATAGCACTGGTCTTGCATATAGCACTATTGATCTATCACGCTCAAGGATTATGGTTTTCATTAAGTGTTAATATAACGCAATACAATAAATTAAGGTGTAGCAATGCAACATAAGTGAAAACAAAGCAATGAAAATGTCTGTACCTGATTTTAAAAACAAGTCTAAACACAACTCAGGAACAGATGGTTATTCTTCCCCCACTTTGGCTGTAAAATACTTTTTAAGCAAAACAGCAAGCACATTAACACATCTTGCTAACATTCAGTGCAACAGAAAATCTTTCTACAGCTGCAAATACTAGTGAGTAGCAACCAATACTTCAGTGATCTTATTTTAACAGCTCTTGAATTGCAGTGCTAGCTTTGACACTTCAGGAAGAATTAAGGGGATGAGGATCTGTCAGTCCTCACAGCAAAGGGCAACAACATGACAATCCTTTCAAAAGCATGAAATTAGGTACTTCACTAGGCTGTCATTGTAAAATCGCTCCGACTGGCTTCGAACAGGCTTCAAGAGAAATGTAAATGGTGGTCATTTGGGAGTAAAATGCAAGCACTCCTGCTACAGAAGGCGTGCAAGATGCCCATGATTAATACTACTGCCAGTGTCTCTCAATGGGACAAGAAAACATCAACACACACTTATGTTTGCTATAACTAATAAAAATTGGTCTTTTAAGTTCTGAGAAAGAGACAAGAAACCATTAAAACAAAATAGACAGGAACTGGCATATTAATACTCAGCCACTTTAGAAAACAAAAGTTAAAATGAATGCATTAAAATGTCTCAAAAATCAATGATGGAACTTGAAAAAGCTTTTTTTTCAATTATAACGTGGAGTTTTCCTTTAAGGTAACACTGTCTCTATATAAAACCAAATAGGGTTCACGAACAAGAGACTGTAACCTATACTATACTAATCTTACAGATGTCAAAGCAATATAGCAACACAGTCCTCCACGGCAAGAACAATGAACCAACACATCAGGCTGACAAAGCGAGATGAAGTTAACTTTTCCAGCACAAAGTTGGGATCCCAAGTAGGTACCCTCGGTTTCTGTTTCTTTGGTGGTCTGTCATGTAAAACTACTCTGAAGAACTTCTTAGTTAAAAAGAGTAAGTTGAAAGGGAGGATCAATGGCCAGTCATGATGGAGCGGCAAACAGATGAACTCGATAGAAGAAAAGTAAAGGCAAAGGGCAGTAAATCATACAAATACTGAATAAGCAGAATCCCTGAATGCGTCCTAGTTGTTTGTATTGCACCAACTAATAAATATTTTCCATTTAGCAATGCAAGATTCTCTAGTGGCACGCTTTGACTCCTTTAGTTCCTGCTGCAAGTCCTCCAAAACAAGGTACTTAAAAGCTATCAAAACTGAATCATCCAAGAAGTTAGTTGTAGGTTTTTTTTTTTTTTTTCAAAAATGGGGAGTGCATCGCAACTCCCTCTCGAGAGAAGATCCAATCTGTAAAGAAGCTTGTGGCAGTTTGCCCCTTGCCACTTCCAGTAAGAAGGGGGAACCACTACTATCTAGGCATAAAGGGAGTCGTTACAATCTTTGGAGGGTTTTCTGAATCTTTAGAATGGCCCTGGAAATCAGTGAAGGAGTGGAAATACATACAGGAACATTACTGTCCACAGAAATAAAAAAAGAGTCATCCATTACCAATTTCCATTCAAAGGTCTCTGTCCTGGTCCTGCTCAGCTTGTCTGCTACTACATTTTTCGACAAAATGTAGGAAAGCTTGAGCAAGACACTGCTGAACTGCAATCTCCCTAGGTACCATAACCAGCCTGAATAGCAGTTAGGACATGATGTCCCCAAGTTGTGTTTTTGTCTATAAAATCACCAGCAATGGCCCTGGAGACAACAAATAAAAAGATTCTATAACATGGATCACAGCCAAAGTCTCTTTTGCATTTATGTGCTTTGGCCCGTTTTTGTTTTGTTCCAAGGAACCAATACCTTTAAACTCATTGATACACAGCTTTCCATGCAAAATCAAATGCATTTATTATAAACTGAGCAGAAGAGAAAATGGGGAGACCATGACTTACAAAAATCTGACCTCTCCACCAAAGCAGCTTTCGCCTCACAAATCCCAGTGGAATATGAAAATTCTGTAGATGGGTAAGCTTGGTCCAATCAAGAACCACTGGGATTTCCCCTCATGTGCAACTTAGCAAGAGGAATAATGAGAAATCAGATGCCATGAACCCAAGAATCCTGAGATACTCTCTTGCTTAAGTCCGAGACGGACTGGAGAATCTCAAGAAAATGTCCAGATAAAAGTCCAAGTCCACCTTTCCCCAAGTAAGAAATGCCCTTCACTGGAAAGAATTTAAAAAGCATCCTAGAAAAAAAACTATCATGGGAGAAGGAAGCATGGAGGACTTTGACCACTGATCTGAAGACCCAGGCTGAGAAGATCTGTAACCAAAGTAATGGATTCCTGAAACTCGAAAACAAAGCACTGCAAAGTTAAGCAAGTTGCCTAAACAAGGAAGTATGCAAACACTTTTGAAGTCTGCAATTTAACACCTTTATTAAAATGATCATTAAAAACTGCGGTGGTGGTGCTGCGGTAGCATTGTCGCCTCACAGTAAGACGTTCGATTTTCAGCTAGGGCATCTTCTGTGTGGAGACATGCGTGAATGGGAGTACCTTTGCTGAAGGTTATGAGTCAGGGCCGGCAACTTGGCACATAAAAATCTACTCACGAACGAAACAAAGGTAAAGCCAGCTTCAGAAGAAAGGTTCAGTTTATGGCTTACATAAAAATCTACTGTCAATCAATAGCGGACCGGAGTTCCGCTGTGGCGACCCCTAACCGGGAAAAGCCAAGACACAACAACATTAAAATTATCATTAAACACAAATACACACCAACGGGAAAACATATCGCATAACCATTTTCCCCATTTACATACATATTACATCACGCGTTTCCCTTTCTTGATAACCATCATCAGTCCTACCTTACACAAATTGCTGAATTCTGCCTTCCCTTAAACCTTGCTCCTCGTCCTCCTCCTGAACATTATTCTGCATGTATTATGCCTATAAATTTCCATTTATTTCTATGTAATTTACTGCTTCTCTTTTCTAAAGATTCTTCTTCCATTTTTTTATATAATATTCAATATTTATAGGTTCATAGATAGGTACTAGGCTATCTGCTCGAAGGCATTTATAAGCCTAGCCGAAATGTGTTGGCTTTCGCTGCCCCCTTAGATTAGGTCCCTGTGCCTCTGTCCGGCAGAGCCATTGAAGTGATCCCTGGGGTAAACCTTCAGTTTCCCATCCACTCGTCAAGGTTTCTCTTGAAGAGAGTTAGTGAGGAGATCTGCCTAATGTAGATTGGAATCTTGTTCCGGAGCATGGGAAGTCTCTGGGACAAGAATCTATCCCTCCAGCATGTCCTATTTATTGTTGTGGTGAGGTTTAGATCCCTGGAGCGTGTGGCTCGAGGAGATATGGTTTTCTTTAGGTGGAGCATGTCCAATTCTGAGTTGGAAATGGCCTTGTATGTCAGACATAGGTCACCTCTGAGTAGGCGGTATGCAACCGAATACAGCTGGAGTTTCTTCAGTAGAGCTGCATAGGCATCTGCTTGAGGCCAGTGATCCTCTTGGTGAGGTACTTCTGTGGTCTTTCCAGTTGTTGCAGGTGTCTTGTAAGGTACATCCCAAATGGGGCATTGTACTCTATGATGGGTCTGATGAGTGATGCATAGAGGGGCCCAATGACCTCTTTCAATCTGGATGCAAACCCTTTTGTGATTAGGTGGGCCACGTAGAAGGATTTTCTAACCACTTTTGCAATGTGATTATCAAAGGAGAGGTTACTATCTACTTGGGTCCCCAGATCCCTTATTATGTCTTCCGTATTTAGGGGGCTACCACCTATGTGGTAGTTTGTGGGTACTTTGTTTTTTTCAAAGGGGATGACTAGGCACTTTTTGGCATTTAGCTTGAGGCCATGGTTTTGACACCAGGTATCTGTCTCAGTGAGACCCTTTTGTTGGATGTCTGTCAGCCGGAGAGTCAATTATAGCCCCTAGTTTGCAGTAGTCTGCGAACTTGTTCAGCCATAGTCCTCCTGTGCTTGCCTGTACCTCTGAGAAGTATATGTCAAACAGGAGGGGTCCTAGGACTGAGCCCTGGGGAACACCACTTGTAACCGGTTTAAAGTCAGACCCAGTTCCCGCAACTCTTACCAAGTGGGTTCAGTCAATGAGCCAGTTGGCAACCCATCTCGTGACGTAGGGGTTTATTTTCAGGCTGGTGAGCTTGTCTATAATACCAGAGTGGGGAATGGTGTTGAAGGCCTTTGCGAGGTCTATGTAAGCTGTGTGGACGACTTTTCCCTCGTCTATAGCCTTGGTAACTGTCTCAAAAGAAGTCCACCAGGTTTAAATACAGTTACTTTAGACTTGGATTTCCATTTTCTAGTAACAGTTTTTTTGGGCAGCAAACAGAATTAAGCTTAAGGCCTTGCTATGTCTAAGCAATTCAGATCCTGTGTCCCAGCTCCTAAGAATCATTTCCTTACAGCCATTTGCTCACCCAATACTGCTGCTAAACACAGAAAATCTGAGGAAACATTTGAACTTTAAGACAATGGGAATTTGATAAGCATATTTTCAAAGTCCAGTTTCCAAAAATTCCAATGAAGAATAAGGGATAATACACTTTGTAAATTTAACATTTTGAACTTTGGTAGTTTTATAAACAAGTTGAAAAAACAAAGATCGATAACTGGTCTCAAGGAAGCATCACTCTTTAGTACGAGAATCAGTCACGGATAAAAACATCTTCCTAGGAGTAGATGCTTTATGATCCCCAAGGCAGGCATGCGTCTTAAAACCACAGAAAACAAGTTTGTCTTGGTTTGGTGGACGAGGAGGAATACCCCAAAAAGGAGGAAGGTTCTCTCACTGCTATCTGTAACACTCCTCAAACTCTCTCAGAACCCAATTTGTTTGATACAATTTAATGCCAAAATTGAGAAACTCTCTTGGACAGATTTGAGGATATGGTGGGGTGATGTTTCAGTAGTCATTCTAAATTAGAGGACTGTCCTTTTTTCTGGAAAGATCCCTTACTCTTTCCTGACACTTTCTTAAAACCATCCTTGACAGACGCTTGTAGGGATTTTTTTTCTTAAAATTTTTTTTTTTTAGTTTTACAAAAGGAGGGCTGAGACAATATATTATTAGGTAATCCACTGAATCAATTTACCTCTTTCAAACTGTGAATACCTGTGTAGCAGACAAATCGAACAAAAACCTCCTTTTCCAAAGAACTCAAAATCTCAGATTTGACACCCCCAGAAAATGTCTGATCATGTACCCCAGCAAAATGTTTCACAATAGAAGCTGCAGCCCTGGACACTGTACACAAACATTTTAAACATTTGGAAACTTAAGAAAGGGCAGCAATAACAGGCTTCAGAATGATCTACCTTCTAAAAACAAAGTGGATAAACAAAAAGTTCCTCAGATTGTCAATGAAGCCAGCATATACTTTCAACATATGAACCTGGTAGACAAAAATTCTTTAGGCTAAAATAGAAGAAAACATTTTCTTCCCAAATCTTTCAGAAAGAGGTGGGATTTGCACCGACAAAGCTAGTTAGCAGCTGAAGAAAAAAGGAAATACCTGCTTGGTCAGACCTGAGATAAGGAAACAAGTACTTGTTAGATTATAAAAGGTCTGTCTGCCTTCTTATGGACACAGGCTCAAATACCAGGCTTATTGCAGGCTCTAAGTCAAAAGCATCCCAAAAGGCTGGCATAACTGGAGAAATGAGTGTAGAATGTGGCACAGCCACTTACAAAGCGTCATTATCTCCTTAAGGAAGGGATAACTTCAGCTGTTCCCACTAGAAAATTATTCATTCTGGACAGTCTAAGAAAAAGAAAACTAGTCAACAGGAGAACATGAGTACCTACTTTCCTCAATCAGGATACAATTCACAGTAAGAAAAACAGAGGGGAGCCCTGCCCATGTCCTTATGAGGAACATTGCATAACGGATCCTCAGGAACTGTTGTTCCAGAAGGACAAAGCCTACAATAAAACCATAGCCAACTTAGCTCATCTGTAAATAAACAGAAACTTTCCTGTCCAATGGAATGTCAAGTGTTTTTGTTTTTGTCTCAAAGAAATGTCCCAAGGGAAAAACACTCAGGAATGGTGCTACAGCTTGGAAAAAACAGGTCTTTTACCTCAGATGAACTTCCTTAAGAAATTCTCATGACTGAAGAAAGTGAATATCCCATGCCTAACAAGGGCACATGAACAGCTACAGAAGATGTGGCTAACTAAGCCCCTGGTCCATGGTGGTGGAAGGAATTACACCAGAAAGTACTGGAGAAACCAGGGAATGGTCTATGAAACAACTTGTGGCCACTACAGAGTCAAACTAGTGTGTGATGCACCGACAGAGCTTGTAGTATAATTTTCTTAGGTATAATAGAAAAAACTAAAAGGATTGGTGAGTTAATATAGGTTCCTACTGAGAAAGACGTCTGTTCACCTGTAAGCACAGCTGGAAGGTGGTGTTGCCAATAAAGCGTTTACAAGAAGCGAACACTCACACACCTGTCCCACAAAAAAAAAAAAAAAAAAAAAAAAAAACACAAAGATCACCAATGGTACACTTTTGCCATAAAAATGTAAAATACCCCCCAAAAAAATTAAATCTAGACTCAAAGACCAGGGTCACATAATATAATAATGGTCTAGATAATACAGATTACCAGCATTTATTCTGCTTTTTTTCCTTAGAAAGACTTTGCGCAAGTTTTATACAAAAACAAATAAGCGCAAAGGAATTCCCAGTGAACTGGAAGAAAGAGAGACAGCCACTGATTCTAAGCAGCTCTGGAGGAGTACTCAAGGGTAACAAGAATGCACTGAAGGGTTTTGGTGCCTAGACTACTGTTTTCTCCCTTAGGAGTTTGAGCCACAGCAGCGTGTGCATGCCAGCATGTGTTTGTGTGTGCATGTGTCAGTGTGTGTGCGTGTGCGTACGTGTTTGTGGGGGGGGACAAGACGTTGGAAGACTGGCCAGCCAATACATCATTGGCAAGATACAACTCATTGCTAAAGCTGATGCAGCAGTGATTTAGGATGAACATCTGCAGCTCCAGAAGACAACCTGGATATACACCCAGCTTGTAATACTTGGCAAGGGTAAGCAACAGACCATGTCGCTACTACGATCTTCTGAAAAAAAGGGTGCAGAGACAGACCGATCAAGAATTAAGTCATCGCTAGCTAAACTCATTCTCAAGAACAGCACGCTAAAGATATGCAGTCTTAAGTCATCTGGGAAACTTGGAAACCTTCTGACCTAGCAGAGGATCTTTCCTTACGGTTTTAGTTCTGTGGAGGTAAAACTAGACTTATATATACATGTCTAGTGCAAGTAGGAGCTCCTCTCCCCTACTGGCATAAGAGAAGACAAGCAAATGAATGTGTTGGTTTACATTCATCACTGAAGGTAATTTGGGAATAAAAGTCGGATGTTCTTGGAGATACTTTGCCATTGTGAAAATTCAAATATGGATGAGTACAAGACAGATTTTGTAATTCTGAACCTCTCCTAGCTGATAATGGCTGCCAAAGAGAGAGTCCTCAGAGACAGGAATTTTAGTTCTGCAAGAGAAGCTGGCTCAATGGGGGATCTAGTCAAAGATTCCAGGACAATGCTGATGTCTCAAACAAGAATAGGCTGACAAAACGCAAACCATACTCAGGGAAAAGGCAAGGTCCTCAGCAGTCACTTGAAATGGGAGAAACCTTACAGTTCTGTACAGCCATCTCAGGCTACCCAAATGGATGAGAAAATCTAGAATGGGGACACAGAAGCCATGGGCAGTATGTTGTGTCCAGACGGCATCCTATGAAGACAATGGACAGAGTATACTGAAGATGTGATGTCACTTTACAGAAATACTCAATTATAGGATGAGCTGTAGCAAGCATCTCTTGCTGTAATGTGAGACTCCTTAACTGTAGCAGCGAAGAGCAAATCATCAAGGTTATGGAACACAATGATAAATCATGCCTTAGATGGGTTACAACCACAGCCATGGACGAGGTGAAAACCTGGAGGGTCATGCTGAGACTGAAGGGGCAGGGCTCTGAACTGAAAGCAATTAGCTACACTTCAGGCTGTGTGTTATCATCTGGATGCTTTGGCAATTTTGATGTAGAGGTAACCATTTTAAAGCTCTGTGAAGCACATCCAACTTTTTGCCTTTGGGCAGGGCAAAAATCACCATCAATGTGAAGATTCTGAATGGGATTGTCTTGACAAAAAGGTTTAGACCTCTGAGATCCAGGACTGGCTTGAGGTACCTCTTCTTCTTTGGAGCCAAAAAACATTTGGAGTAGATTCTTGACTCTCTCTGTTCTTGTGGTATCTCTTGGAGGTCTCTTTTTCCAAAGAGCATGTGACAGTTTCTTTTTTTTTACCATTTGTAATGATGGGGTGGGACTTCTGGAGCAGCTGAGCCTGACTGGGTGAGGTGAGAGCACAGCATCATACAACCTCCGGATATTATTTCCCTCACCCTGTTGTCCTACATGATATTGGAGTGGCAGGCTGGCTGGCAAAAAAATAAGTGGCCACTGACGGCTTCCAAAGGTGAGCAGTCATGTCTTCAGGGGCGCTGAGACTGCTTCCTGAAAAGACCTAAAATCCCTGGTTTTCCACAGCTCTTCTTAAGTTCATAGGTTAGCAGTAGGCTAACTGCCCTTGCGAGCCATTTTCAGTCTAGCAAATTATCCCTTGTGAGACTCAAACCCTGCACCTTGGGGTTTTAAGTCAAACACCTTAACCATTAGGTCACCCTCCTAACCTTCTGCCTCTTGGTCAGTCTGCTAAATGTGCAACGTCTGTCACAGCCACCCCTATTAAGGTACAGTAAATGGCCTGACTCAAGGGTTTGTGAAACACAAACTTGAACCCCCCCCCCCCCCGAATGTCGTTACAGGATTTTGAGTGGTCTCAAATCTGACACCTATGCCAAAAGGTGCCTTTACATTACACCTCATACCTCAACAATCTTTCATTATAGGTCTGAAAAGGGCAGAATCACAGGGGCACTGAAAAAGGGAACTTGAAACTGCCTGCAAAATCAAAGGCAAAACCAGGCATTACACCACAGGGTGATGCCTGCCCCCGATATTGTGGCTGCTCCATCAGTTGCATTAAGTATCACACATACTAGTCTCAATCTTCCTCATTCAGCCATGGCTTACTGTCATATAGAGGAGTCTAAAGACTGTTCTGCTAAATCACTTTGGAAGTGATTCATAGTTAACTGCACTTAGGGAAAAGGTACCAAAGGTGTAGGCATGTTTCCTCATTCTGGCCAATACTATGAACGATCCCGTCAGGAGAATGAACAGCAGTTGCCTCCTCCGAGAGGGGCCGCTGCTACAACCATTGAGTCCAACAGAAGCCCAAGAAGTTAGTGCTGTCTAGTTTTAGGGGTACAAAGCTTGTCCTGCTTCCAAGGGAAAGCCTCAGTGAAATCTGGTTCCTGTTGTATCCTCTTGATGGCCCACTCTATAGGGGAGGGCTCACTGGGCCAAGCTCCCCTCTGGTGCATTAAAATTTAAGGATTTTGAGAAAAATGGTATCATCTGGGGGGAAGGGGGCTCACAATAATCAGAGTATGTGTCAGTAGTTAGGTGGAGTCAATATACCACCACCTCCTGCACTTCCTTTCCTGGAAGGGGCTGGTCCACAGCTCTAAAGATTTCAACCTGTGCAAGTCCTTGAGACTTCACATACTGCACTTTCCCAGGGACATCTGACAATGAGGCTGTAGGACCAACTGGTGGATACCAGGGGCTGGAGACCGCATCCGTGCAGGCTCTGCTTGCACTCAGATGACACATCCTCATCTTTTCTGAGGATTTGAAAGGCACAGCCCAAATCTGCCCACATTAGACCTGCAGCCACATCTGTCCCCACCAACAAAAGCACTCTGGAGGGCTTCTAGACAGCCTGAGACAAGATCCAAAGGCCAAATACTCAAAATAGTGAATGTGCCAATAACTGGATATGAAGCAGTTAACTCAGAAGATCCTTCAAATTATGTGAATCAGATGCATAAGTGTTAATATCAAGTCGAAAGTACTGCAACACTAAAAACACACTGGCTCTGGTTGATGTCTTGGCTCCAAAACCATTGCTGCTGAAACAGGGAAGGTGGAAGGACTAAGCAGCAGTGGCTGTTGTGCCCAAAATGATCCACCATACAAACTGAGGAAGATGAAATGACATCTCAATTTGTGCCTTGAGAAAAGATAACAGTCTCAATCGACATTTGCTGTCATATTAAAAAGACCTGGCAGACAGAAGAGAGGAGATAGATGGAGGACATAATGCAAGAAAGTAGTACAGCTCCCTTTAAGACAAGTGTCTGCTTATGGATTTCTTAAGGACCTGTCCAGAATTCTATAGGTTCCAAAGCAGATGCACCAAGACTGGTGCTGAAGGAATATGTGCTGGCTCCTGTCTTAGCATTCAGGGCAAAGATAGACCCACATACCTGCAGGTTTTTCTTAATCTCTCTTTTTCTGCCTTTCCTTCCCTTTATCAAACTTACCTGAAGACGTTAAAAGATAAGGGTCGGAGCCCCTCCTGGATAAGATTATTCCTACTGTCCACTGAAGACAAAGGAGTAAAGGCACTGCAAATGGCACAAACTACTGTAAAGTGATCCAGCCCCAAACGCACCACACACAGATCACGAGTGACACGGGATAGGATCTTGCAGATACAGTGGTTAGATTTCCTGAAGCTTCAGTCCATAGTCAGAGGGGGGGAAAAGATAACAGTTGTAATAAACCAGAAAAAAAAAGTCAAATGTCAACTTGAAAAAAAAAACTAAAATTTTTTTTGAATTGTGCATCTCTATATAGAAAGACAAAAAACAAAAAAGAGATAGTCCTTCTGCTTAATGCCATGGTGGAGATAAGACAAGCTATCTATACATCAACTTTTGTTTATACAAAATGTGACCCCCACACGCACATGTTCAAATTATTTGTTAAACCAAATGAACATTATTATAAGACCAGAGATACCCAATCAAGCTCAAACACTTAATTTTTCAAAGACAAATTTTCTCCTAACTGATGATATAAAAAGTTTCAAAGCCCCCTCAAACACAGATAACATGGACTTCTATGCAGAAGTGTACACCAATTTAAGTTGCATAGAATCGGCTGTACCTGACCGGATTGTTGAAA
Organism: Protopterus annectens; assembly: GCF_019279795.1. Lineage (NCBI taxonomy): Eukaryota > Metazoa > Chordata > Ceratodontiformes > Protopteridae > Protopterus > Protopterus annectens. The sequence goes on along the minus strand of NC_056747.1, from coordinate 356,818,725 downwards.
ACAACAAGGACCCCTCGTGGATCCCTAGTAATATACAGGCTACACGACAACACAAAGAAACTGATGTCGAAGAACAAGAGGGAAGTATATCAGCAGAGGAAGAAATCCCTCTCTAGCTTACAACAAATAAATTAACTTTGGAGGACTTAAAAAGATGTCCAATTACGAAGCAAAAAAAGCCTCCCTAGCTAAGGATAATTACAAGACATTATTTAACTACATCCTAAATCTAAAAAGAAATAGCCAACCTGCTAGCAGCTGACAGATCTGGAGCAAACTTCACCCCCTTGTCCCCTTCAATCATTTCCTCCTGCCAACATTCCTCAGATCATTACCGGATTACTGATTTGCAGTAGGTTCATCAGCATTTTATCAGAGGATGCCTTGCATGCCAGACACAGGTCATCTCACAGCAGTCTGTAAAATATAGAGTACAGTGACAGGGTTTTGGCTAGGTCCATGTAAGGCATATTTTTAGGCTTTGTATCCTTTTAGTGGGCATTCATTCCAGTTATTGTGTGTGTCTAGACAGATACATACGTAAAGGGGCACTAATCTCAATAACTGGCCTAATGAAGGCAGAGTAAGAAAGTGGACAATGACATCTCTAGATATAGATGCCATCCCTTTGTTTATAAGCTTTGCAATATAGAAGAACTTTCTTACAACATTGGACACTTGTCAAAAGTTAGGTCACCATCCACATTAAAGTTCCCTAATCCCAAACGAGTCAACTCTTGGGGACGTATTGTCAACATGGTAGTTTATGGACAGACGATTTCTCAAAAGGATACAATAATGCATTTTTGGCATTAAGTTTTGGTCCAGGAGTCTGGCACCAGTCATCTGTTTGGGACAAGTGTTCCTGCAGGATGGCAGAGTCATTTCGGGATTCAGTGACAGCTCCCACTTTGCAAATATCTGCAAACGTAGTCAGCCAGAGTACTTTGGTGTTGGCTTTTACTTCACAAAAGTTGATGCCAAACAGCAGAGGTCTCACTAGTGATTGGCCTTTGAGGAGTTAGCTTCCCATATTTTGATGTCCAGCACCCTATATGCGAGCCAGACGGCAATCCAGTGGATGATGCTGGGGCTTACTTCAGCTGCATTTAGTTTTTCTGCTATGCCAAAGCAGAGGACTGTGTCAAACTCCTTAGCCAGGTTGAAGTATGTGGTACATTCATCCACTGCTTTGGTGACCTTTAAAAACGTCCATCAGGTCGAGTAAGCATGACCTGCACTCTATGAATCCAAATGGGAGAATGAGCCAGTGTTTGGAGGTTCCTATGTCTTAATTGGAGTAGTTTCATAAGCCTTTCCATGGCTTTGCATACAAGGCCAGTCAGACAAAGAATCTGTGGAAGTTCCTCAATTATGTAGTGGAATGACTGTAGCCATTTTCCATTCGGTTGGTACAATACCTATGTGGAGACTGAGGTCAAACAGCGTCGTTAGGGTGGGTGGGAGGCTAAAATCATGCTTTATGCCATTTAAGATGCATTCAGGAACTATTGCCAGGTATACAGATAAAGTACAAAATTCACTGACAACCAAGAAACTTGTATTGAAAACTGGGAAACAAAGCAAGAGTAGTAGTTGCAGTAGTACACCACCTGAAACAATCAGTATGTTTTGAGGAAGTATTTATAAAGATACTGTTGAAAAAAAAAAAAGATGCCAAAATGTCAGAAATTTTAAAAGAAATATTAAGAAGCTCGAATATACAGGATGTGAAATGTGGTGAAGTAGCAGCCAAAGGAACAGAGAAAATTAAAAACAGCTCCTAAATGGATAATCAGATGCAGTACATAACTTTTGGCTAAAAGGTATTAAAATATTTACAAAATGATTTAGCCCCAAATGAGAATTATTTATGTTCACGTCCTGAATAGACAGCAACCTGGTTAACATGAACATACAATCATGAAGAGTAGTCCAACTAAGAACTATAAACCAATAACTTGTTCTTTGTCAAAATATAAAATTATATACTGGAGTAACTGCAGATTTCACAGGCACCTAGAAATTAATTTAGAGCAAAAAGTAACAAAAAAGATGATTTACTGTTAAACAAAACCATAAGAGAGAGAGAACTGTAAAAAGGGATGGAATGCAAGTATGTCATGGGCAAATTACAAAAACTTTCAGTAGCATCCCACAGTCCTGGATTATGGAATGTTTACAGATGTAAGAGAACACACCCTACGTTGATCAACAGCAGCAACTACAAAGTAGTAGTAAACCACATTACAACATCATCATCATGACAAACAACAAAATCATCCATCGGACAAAAATCCAAAGGAGGACACCACTGTCATGGCACAGAAGGATAAAACCTTACCTATGTCCCAGGCAGCCAAGATCGGATTAGCATCTCAAGCAGGGAGGGATGGGAGTGTCCAGTCCAGGTAGACTGCATGTCTAGGAGTTCCCTGTGAAGAGGTTTGGCCCATAGAAGATAGTAGCCCTCCGACATTATATGCAAATGCAGGGGGGCCAAGGGGTAGGTTATAAAATGAAAAAAAATAACCTTGTGAAAGCTGTCAACAACCCCCCACCACCTCAGAACACAGTCCAAGGGCAGTAGAAAAGGTAGGCAGACCCAATGATGGATAAGGTTAAGCAAGAAAGAATGAAGAATGGGGGAAAAATACAAGATATTTCAGGGTGAATCTTTTCTCACCACTGCTGTTTTGCCTTGCCCTTAACCCAAAAAGCTCCTTACTTACACTAGGCTATGGTTAGAGTTCATTTACCAAAAGACGAGCTTTTCTAAACATATTTCATTTCCGTTTGGTGGAGGATTTAAAATTGCATAGCTCATCAGACCAGCACAAATACAAATTGTTAAAATGTTCTCAGATTACAAGGACATTTGGGCTTGATAACTGTGAAAAAGGAGGAGGAGAAATGATGCATATATTGCAAGAAACCTAAAAAAAAAAAAAGTGTGTGCAAAAGACAAAAAGCAGTAATACACGTACAAAGCTTGGCAAGCAATACTTTGTTCATGCTGTAATAATCAGCCTGTTCCAACTTACAGTCTTGCTATGATTGACTGGCCCCAAACAGCATTGTATCAGACAAGAAAGAACAATTCTTCTTGCTTATCAAATGATAAAAACTGTACACAGCAAGATTATACATCCTTCCTTCTTAAAGATGTATAGGCCTCCTCAAAACTGAGTACACGTATAGGACTGAGTACATGCATAGGACTGAAGTCCTGGGATTGCATATGTACTTGATGAAGTCAAAAGAATCAAACACAGCAAAAGTGCTAAAAAAACAAGTAAGAATACAACTTTACTTCAGATCAGCAGAAGCATTTCATAGGTAGGTACTACGCTATCGGCACTGGGGCCTATACAAGCCCAGCCATAAAGGTACCCTGGCTTTTGCCACCCAAGAAAATTACTTTCCTGTGCCACTGTCGAGCAGAGCCACAGAAGTGATCCTCGGGGTGAATTTCCTATTTCCCATCCAATCATCAAGATTTCTCTTGAAGAGTGCTAATGAGGAGCTTTGTTAAATATAGATGGGTAGTTTATGCCAGAGTATGGGGAAGTCTCTGAGACAGGAATCTATCCCTCCGGCATGTTCTGTTTATTGTGGTGAGAGAGCGTGCATCTCGGAGGGATTGGGACTTCTTTAAGTGGAGCATGTCCAACAGCTCTGGGTTTGACATAGCTTTGTATGTTAGGCAGAGATCAGCTTTGTATGTTAGGCAGAGATCACCTCGGAGTAGGTGATATGTGACCGAGTAAAGCTGGAGTTTGAGACGGTCTGCATAGGGCATCTGTTCGAGGCCAGTAATCCTCTTTGTGAGACATTTCTGCGGCCTTTCCAGTTGTTGTAGATGTCTTGTGAGGTACTTAACAAAAGGGGAGTTGTATTCTATAAATGGGTCTAATGAGTGAGGAGTAGAGGGGAACAATGACCTCTTTTTCTGGACGAGAAACCTTTTGTGAGGAGGTGTGCCACGTAGAAGGATTTCCTGACTACTGTGGCGATGTGATTATCAAAGGAGAGACTACTGTCCACCTGTGTCCCAAGGTCTCTTATCACACTTTCGGTGTTAAGTATACTACCGCCTACATTGTAGTTCATGGGTACAGAGTTTTTACCAAAAGGGATGACAATGCACTTTTTGGCACCGAGCTTGAGGCCATGGCTTTGACATCAGGCATCCGTTTCAGTGAGGCCCTTTTGTAGGGTGTCCACTTCGTTAGGAGTTTTGATTATGGCTCCTAGTTTGCAGTCATCTGTGAACTTAGTTAGCCAGAGACCTTCTGTGTTTGGTATCTATTTCTCTGAAGTACAGGCTAACAGGAGAGGATCCAGGACTGAAACCTGTGGTACTCCACTTGTCACTGGTCTGAAGTCGGATTTGGAGTCTGCTACATTCACAGTGTGGGTTCTGTCAGTGAGCCAGTTGGCAACCCATCTTGTGACATACGGATTTATACCTACTTTAGTGAGTTTACCTATAATTCCAGAGTGGGGGATGGTGTCGAAAGCCTTGGCAAGATCTAGATAGGCTATGTCAACCACCTTACCCTCGTCTACAGCTTTGGTGACTGCTTCAAAGAAGTCTATCAGGTTTAGGACGCATGATCTGCCTTTTACAAACCCGAACTGGGTGGGGTCCTGAGTTTGGAGATTACCAATTTCTTTGTTTAGAAGATCCATGATAATATGTTCCATGGCCTTGCAGACCAGGCTTGTCAGGCTAATAGGGCGGTAGCTCCTGGGGTCTGTGGTGGCTCCCCCCTTGTGGAGTGGGATAACCATCGCTGTGCGCCATTCAGCAGGCACAAAGCCTGAGATGAGGCTATGATTGAACATGACACTTAGATGGGGTGCCAGTTTGTTCTGTAGTTCGTGTAGAACACAGCCTGGGATGTTGTCTGGTCCCATGGATGCTGTATTCTTGGCTTTGGAGAGTGTGGTTTTTATCTGTGCAGCCGTTATTACAGGAACTTTGCATTCTTCTGGTATAGAGATGGGCTCTTTAGGGTGTGAGAGGGGGGTAAAGTTAGCACTGAACCTGCCAGGATGTTGGCATCAGTTGGGTCTGCTTATTTAGTCACACCCTCAAATTGTAGCTAGCAGGTACGTCTGGTGCAAGGCAACCGCATAACTTCAACAAGTAAAACAAAAAGAAAGGCCAGCACCAAGGGACTCCATACTGAAAAAATATTTATTCCATCTTCCAATTACACATACACAGACCGGTTTCAGCAAAAAGCCTTCTTCAGTTGTGAATATTCAGTACCCAAAACTGCTTTATATAGCATCAAAAATCGCCAATTATGACATCACTTCCCTAATTTCTTCATTGCAATATTTAAATGCAAAGTCAAACAAATAAATAATTCCATGTATGCAACAAATAGACATATTTATGATCAAATAAACTGAAGGTTTTCCTGAATTATTTATAAAGATACTTCTTCATAACTTATCATTGAGCCCTGGATGAAATAAAGCTCCTAATTTGATAATCCATTTCCTTACTAGTTAGTATAGAATACCAACCTTGTTTAGATAGTCTACTGCCCTCGACCCGATAAATAACAAAAGTACAGTTGTGTACACTTACCATAAATGTAGATGTTAGAGTGTATTCACTGTTGCAGTCAATACATTTGGGTAATCTCCTGGCAGGTTCCCCTCAATCGGCCTGAATATCAAAGGCTTGGGTCCTGCGTCTGTTGCAGTCTCCTCTTCCATGACGTCAGGGGTACAAAACATGCAGCCGACACCATTTTCTTTAGTTTTTCTTGCCCCAGATGTCAGGTGCCCCCCAAATGGGGGGCAAAAATATATAAATATATATCTACATATAAATGCAATTGCAACATAAACTTTACCTTCATCTAAAAGCAAATACACCACAAAGGCTGTAGAATATAGTGAAGGAAAAAGAAGTTCTAGAAAAAACGGGGATGGCGGGTGGGTAACCCAGACTGCAACAGTGAATACACTCTAACATCTACATTTACAGTAAGTGTACACAACAGTACTATGTTCTTCGTGTTTCACTGTTGCAGTCATTACATTTGGGTAGAACCCCAAAGCTATGGATGGGAGGCTGGAACTAAACAGCATTAGGAGTGGCTAAAAGGCCCTGCTGAACTACAGTGGCAAAGCCTGCCATGGACTTAGAGAGGAGGGGCAAATTATAACACTTTGTAAAAGTATGAACAGAGCTCCAAGGAGCAGCTTCTAGAATGTCTTTGGTTGGCACCCCTCTGAGAAGAGCTGCTGAGGTAGATGCAGCCCTGGTGGAATGTGACCCGATTCCCTTGGGCACCGGTTTACCATGATGCAAACAGCAGAAATGAATGCAGTGGCTTATCCACTTTGAAATGGTCTTTCCCTCTGATCCTGAAGCAAATGCCACCAGTAGTTGCTCAGACTTTCTTAGAGATTTGGTCCTGTTTAAGTAGAATCTTAGTTGTCAGTGTTCATCCAAGGAATGCAGAATACACTCCCCCTTGTTCTGCAGGTTTGGGTAAAAAGTTTGCAGGTGAACAGTTTGATTAAGAGCCACACTGGATACCACCTTATGCATAAAGGAAGGACTAGTCCTGAGGAACACCCTGTCCGGGTAAAATGTAATAAAAGGCTCCACAGCCATGAGGGCCTGTAGTTCTGAACCCCTTCTTGCTGAAGTGATTGCCAGAAGGAAAGCTGTTTTCCCAAGATAAAAACTTTATATCTGCAGTAGCTGCTGGTTCAAATGGAGGCAGGGTGAGCTTTTCCAATACAAAATTGAAGTCCCATGCAGGAGCTGGTGATCTTCTGGGAGGCCTTAAATTTTTGGCCCCGCTAAGATACTGTTTTAGCAGACAATGAGAAAAGATGGGAGGCTCCGTTATAATGAGCAGAGACATAGATTTTTATTGATGGAAAATAGGCCCTTGTCAAGCATCTCAGTCAAGTATTGTAAAATCTGAGGAATATTTGGCTTTGCTGCGTCAGTCCCTTGTGCTAGATTCCAAGCACAGAATCTCTTCCATTTAGCAGCATAAGATTTTCTAGTAGTATGCCTTCAGGCTTCCAAAATGACATCCATCACAGATTTACTGAGAGGTGTTGTTTGAATAATTACATGATCAGCCATGCTGTCAGGTTCAGAGTTTGGAGCCGATTGTGCAGAATTTGATTGTTCTGCTGAGGCAGCAGATGAGGTATTTGAGGCAAGTACCAAGGAGGGAGTTAAACATATTCCTTAGAATTGGGTACCAGAGCTGGAGAGGCCAGTCCAGGGTAATTAGAATCATTTTTGGTTCTTCCTGCCTGACCTTTACTAAGACCTTGGGAAGAAGAGGCAGAGGAGGGAAGGCGTAGACAATAGTTTTTCCAAAAGAAGGATAGGGCATCCACTCTCCATGCTTGTCTGTTACAAGTCCTTGTGTAGAATATGTCCAGTTGATAATTCTGGGGAGAGGCAAATAGATCAATGTCCAGGCTCCCCCATTTCTCTGTTATCATGCTGAAGATTTGTGGATCCAGTTTCCACTCATGAGGGTCCATAAGATTTCTGCTTAGGTCGTCTGCCAGAGTATTTTGTTTTCCTGGCAGGAGCGGAGCTTAAAATGTACTTGGTAAGTCAAGGCTGTGTCCCACAATGCCATGGCTAGTCTGCAAAGGGGATAGGAATGTATACCCCCCTGCTTGTTTATGCACCACATAACCATGATGTTGTCAGTCTTTATCAGTAGTTGTCCTGGATGAATTAAGTCCTTGAAGGCTGTCAGGGCATTCTGAACAGCTAACATCTCTTTCTGGTTGATATGCAGATGCATTCAGGGCATATGGAGCCCAAATCAAATACATCTCCCCGCCAGGTGCCCCCCCCCCACCAAGCATAGTCTGACGAGTCTGTAGTTAGGGTTTGGCTGACAGGGGGTAGAGTGAAGGACCGTCCCATGTTCTGGTGACATGTCTCTGTCCACCAAAGAAACTCCTGTTGTAGGCAGGGAATGAGAGGAATCACTGTTTCCAGACTGTGATAATGTTGACGCCATAAACTTTTTAGATACCACTGTAGTTTCTTCATATGCAGTCTTGCATATGGAATTAGTAGAATGCAGGATGCCATGAACCCCAAAGCCTGCAGAATGTGTCTTGCAGATTACTTCAAACAGATGGCAACAAAAACCCAGTTAACAGTCAGTTGCCTGGGCTGGCATAAGGTAAGCCATCTGGGCAGTTGTATTCAAGCTTGCACCCAGGAATGTAATCTTTTGAGAGGGTACCAGTTGTGACTTCTTTTCATTTATTGTGTAACCTAGGCATGTTAGAAGCCTTTTTACAAACCAGATGTTGAAGAACGACCTTGTTTTCTGCTTGAATGAGACAGTCGTCCAAGTATGGATAGATTTGTATGCTTCTTTGTCTGCAAAACGCAATTACTGGTGCCAGGCACTTTGTAAAGACCCTGGGCACAGTAGATAAGCGAAAGGGCAGAGAATTGGTAATGCATAAAACCAGCCTTGAAGCGGAGGTATCTTCTGCACGATTCCCTTACTGGGATATGCAGGTATGCCTCTTAAGTCTAGAGTCACTAGCCAAGCATTCTTGCCTAGCATGGGCAGAAGCTGTTGCAAAGTCAGCATTTTGAATTTTGGGATGTCCAAAAATGTGTTCAAAAATAGATAAATCCAGTATTGGGCGCCAGGCATAGTCTTTTCTGGGTACCAAGAACAGTCTAGAGTAAAACCCCTGTCCTTTTTCCTGTTCAGGTACTGGCTGAATAGCCCCCATAACCATGAGGGACATAACTTGTTTCTGTGCCTCTGCCCATTAATTATGTGGCAGATCTGGCCAACTGTTTGGAATTGGCAAGGTACGGAAATGAAATCTGTATCCCTGGGATACTATGTTTAAATACCCACTTGTCCTGGGTTAACTGCCAATTTTGAGCACGAAGTGCTAGTTTTCCCCCTAATGGAGCTGCCAAAAGATAAGTGCTTGTTGATGGCAGAGGAAAGTCATTGAGACCGTTTACTGGAGGGTTGTGCTTTGTTTCCTCCAGATTTGGAGGTAGAGGCACCCCACTGCTTTGACCTATATGAACCCTGTGATTGTTATCTAGAGCCTTTTGAGCACCTGGATTTGCCCCGTGAGGCTCTGTCGGACACAGGAAAGAACCAATTTTTTGTAGGCCAGTGTCTACTGAATCTTGGTGGCTGCACTTGTAAGAAGTCTTTTACAGTTTGCATAGACTTAGCTTTGTCTTCCATTTTCTTTAAAATTGGAAAGATTGTTAAGATTAAGATAGTTATCCGATGACATTTCAAGGTAGTTAAATCTGTTTCCAAAATATTTCGAAGCAAAGATATACAGACACTTAATAGTGCATTGGTTAAATCTAGCACAAAACCGACAGCAAGGCACGTTATGATTTGGGCCTAGGCAATGAATACAGTACAAATGGAAATCCTTATGAGGTATTTGCTTCCCACAAGTAATGCAATTATTAACTTTTACTAGCATCAGTAAGGAGCAAGAAAAAAAGTTTCCCCAACGGGGTACTTAGCTTTAACTGAAGACTTCGGTTCTGAAACTCTAATGCGAAAATTTCAGGAGTCAGCCGACCG
>NC_056747.1:356784108-356796608 GCF_019279795.1 Protopterus annectens | reverse complement strand
CCCGGTCCGCTAATGTTTGGTAGTGAATTTTTACGTGCCGAGTTATCAGCCCTGATGCACAACCTTCAACAAAGGCACGCACATTCACGCATGCCTCCACACAGAAGACGCTCTGAGAATCGAAAGCGACAACGTCTTGCGGGGAAACCAGATACAACAGTAAAAAGGACAAAAGTATAATTTACCACGGAAACATCTACAGCTAGCAATTACAATGCGCTTTATACCCGGACACACAAAGTCATAAAACTGGAACAACACGGGATAAAGACATCCAGACAGTTTCAATAGTAGCAGGAGTGGCGGGGCTAATAAACAATTTAATTATACTTATTTTTATCACCAACATATTTAACATCACATGAACTGCAGGAGGCAGCAATTCTGGGCACATTGCAGACATGCATCTCAACTGTCCAGATTTTTGTTTCATATTTATCTGTTCCTCACAAAATGTATTTTTTTTTTTAAATCGCTGAGAAATGAAATCACTAAATAATAAAATGCATTTGAGATTCACACTTCATATCCTTCAGAAAATGCATGCTGATGAAAAACACGTTACTCTAGCAACTCTCTTAAGTTTATAAGAACAAAATTTAAAATCTGTCCCTATTTTGAATCTTAATACCCCCATTGTTTTAGACTCTGACCAGATGTTTTATGCCAAGTGGTTCAGAGGTATGACTGCTGAAGCTGAGAAGAATACACCTGTCCAAAACTGAAGAAATAACTGTAATCCTGCACTGAATTAGGAATGGGGTCAATGCCAGTCATGGTACAAGAAATACAAAATATTTGGAAGAATTAGGAGTAAAGTCATACACCAGCTTGAATGTTTTAAATAACCACCAAGTTATGCACCATGCAGTTCACATGACATCAGTTAACAGTTGCAACAACTAAGGACCACCAATAAACCCAAAACTTAATTAAGTGCGTCTCTTAAGGTTGCAACTACTGATCACTTCTCATTTGCCCACTGCCTTACATTCAAACATACCCATAAACATTAAGAGGGCAAGTAAAAAAAAACTGTGCAAGCTTTTCTGTGTAGCACCATCTCCATTGTTTTATGCTAAAGGGAAGATACACTCTCATTTGAGGTCTTACTGAGCTTGTGTGTTTTTTTCCCCATATATTTGGTTCAAGATGCCCATCAATGTAAAACAATATTACTCTCCTCTGCACACAGCCATCAAAACAACACATTAAAAAACGAAGATAAAACATTATTACAAAACCTAATACAGAAGAAAATGCAACTGTCAAGTCTCCACTGAAAATGGATATGATCCCAGTCGGACTTTCTCAATAAAAACCAGATATATGCACTGCAATCAAATGGCAATTTAAAACCTTGTAGCACAAATGAATGGAGCCAAGAACTCAATGTAATATGCAAGTCCTGTGAAACATCAAGTAAAAGGGCTTTAAAGCCACGTAACTGAAAAAAGACATTAAAACTTGTCTATTATAGTTTAGCAACACAATTTAATATCCTTCACTTAAAAAAATTAGTTTATTCAGCTGCTTTTACTGTTAGTGTTCTTCCTACTTATTACCTTATTTTGCTTTGCTGCTTTCTCTTAAGTGCTCAAGAGTTTTACTCCGCTGCATTTATTACTGCTGGTTAGTAGCCTGATTAAATTTCTCCGTTATTCTAAGCCCCTTAGCTTTGGTTTTAGATCATGGGCTTCAGGCCAGTTATTTTACGTTTAAAGGTTTTTGTGGTCTACACTATTGTGGACAAACCCTTACCAAACCCCTTTCTCCATAAGCCCATCCAAGTTGTCAGAATACTACGCCTGGACAATTCCAATCAGTTTCTCCTGCCAGTCTAGCAGACATGGGCATACTGAGATAGTGTAGCAACTGCCTCATGTTCACTGACAGCCCTCTTCTCCTAGTAAATCATTCTTCCACTAGCAAGAAATACATCTACATCAGTAACCTGGAATCCATGTTCTCTCATGACAGTCAGTACACCTGACAAAGAGGAGACTGCCAGCACAAACACCACACCACCCTCATCACATAACCAAGCACAACACACCTATGCAGAGGTCCTTAATAAAAAAAAAAACTTACCTAAACAGTAGAGACCTCCAAAACACACTCACACCACCAAACACACCAGTGTCTCACAAACATAGCCCATAAGGCATAACAATAAACTAACACAGCCCACAACGCATAACAAACCAAACATACTAGTCACTGGCGACTCAGCTATGAGACACACTGATGTGCCCCTCACCAGGCTTGATAAGGTGGTCACGGTCAGTTGTCGGTCAGGTCCACCACATCAAACATGCTCTTAAGTCTTTCCACAACACGTACAAGTATGACTCTGTCACTGCCCATGTTAGTGTGAATGACTTGAGATGTACCACCCTGGACTATATGAAGAGAAACACAACTGAGCTCTCAGAGTGTGTCCCAAGGAGGTATGACCCTAGCCCTAAGCAGCATCCTACCTTCACCAAGAACAATACCAACAAAAAGAATAGACTTCAACAACTGGCTTAGTTCCTGGGGTCATTCCAAGAGGATCCAATATCTGTCTGCCTGCGATGAAGCCAAGGCTCTTGCCTACCCCATCATGCCTTTGTTGGGCAACGTCCCAAAGACAAATCTTCCAACATAAAAAAAGATACATCAAAAAGCAAACTGAAGGTCATGCTGGTTAACGCTAGGAGCCTTAACATGAAAATGCACTCACTGGAGGCTCTCCTCGCACTGGAAGATGGCAACATCTGTGCAGTAACAGAAACTTTGCTCAGTGCTGCAGAGAGCACCCCTGCCTTACCAGGCTATAACTCTAAACACATTCCGACCCCAAAATGAAGTTGGGACGACTATGGGTGGTGGAGTCGCTATCTTCATTAAAAGACAAGCATACCTCCAGACTAGTTTGCCAGCATGATTTACTAGAACTACTCCAGGTGCCACTGACAGATCGCACGGCACCCACCCAAGTTAGTCGGCTACAGACACCCCCAACACCCTGATCCTTGGCAACGTCAACTACCCCACCATAGACTGTGTGAACTATTCCTGCACTAATGCACTCCCAACAATCCCTTCATTTCATCAATTTTAATGCATTAGACCAGCTTGTCTCATACTCAACAAGGGGAGATTACATTCTGGACTCTTCTCACCAACATGGGCAACTGCTGCACCACTCCAATAGTAAGTTCTTCCCTGGTGAGATCAGATCAATCTGTCTCGTTCAAAGCTTCTAACCCACCCAACCCCACCCAGCCATAACCAGACTAAAAAAACTTCTCAAAAGCTGACTACAACCTCCTAAGGGAGGGTATCAGTAGCTTCACACACAACCCCCCCCCCCAGAGGATGCTGACAACTATGCTGAACAGTACATCAATGCAGTATAAAAGCACCTATACAACTGCATGGACCCAGCCATACCCAAGTGAACTAAAACCTGCTCCTCAAGGAAACTCAAACCTATCTGGTGGACATCCTCCAACAGGCTTTACAACAAAAAGGAAGATACTTTTGTCCAAGAGTAGACGCACACAAATTCCCAATTGTAAAAACTCCCTCCTTAGCCCCAACAAACTAGATCCCCAGTGAAGACTTCCAAAGCCAATTATAAATTGAAACTAGCCTCTGAAACAGGAGTCAATAACCTCCATAACAAAGAACAGGTTTGTTCAGAATTAGTACTTTATGGTACCACTTAAACCGATCCTGTTGACTTGGCCAACCTGCTATCAGATAGGTTCAATGCAAACTTCACCTCCTACCCCCCCCCCTTAAAGGCCCATTTAACATCACAGATATTCGTCTCGCATCTCACATCTCGGTAGATTAAGTGTTGAAGGCACTATCCAAGGCAAAGAACACAGCTTCCACGGGACCGGATAGTATCCCAAGCTGTATTCTGCACCATCTCCAGCAAGAACTAGCTTTGTCATTGAGGACACTATTCAACCACTGCCTAAGTAAATGCTTCATTACAGCAGACAGGAAAACTGCCATTGTCATCCCCTTGAACAAGGGTGGTGCCACTACTGACCCTGGAAACTAACCACACCATCAACTTGACAAGTCTGATCTGTAAAGCTATAGAGCATATTATTACGGACCTCATAAACAAGGACATAGGCAATCGCCAAGCACTTGACCCCACCCAGTTTGGAAAAGTCAACGGCAGATCTTGCCTGTTGAACCTGGTTGACTTTTTTGAGAATGTCACAAAGGCCCTGGATGAGGGAAAGTCAGTACATACAGCTTACCTTGACTTGGCCAAAGCACAGGACACAATCCCCCACTCGGGCATCGTCGAAAAGCTAACAACTTGGCGTAAATCCTTATTTCATCAGGTGGGTGCCCGACTGGCTCACAGATAGGACCCATGAGGTAAAAATAGGTGCTACCACCGCCGACAGCAGACCTGTCACTAATGGTGTTCCCCAGGGATCTGTCCTGAGAACCCTACTATTTGGCATAGACTTCTCAGTGGCCTAGCCAAAGACAAAAGGCCTGTGGTATGTCGGGTGTTGTTATTGACTCCTCAAAATGATGTTAACGTACCACAAGTCTCAAAGCAACAAATGACTGGTGTCAAAGGCATGGCCTTATGTTATACCCCAAAAAATGTATTATCATACCATCTGGCAAAAACACGGCCCCTACTGATTACATCAAAGGTAACCCCCCCAAAGCACACAACCTATGGTAACAGACATGGGTACACAGGTTGACAACAATTTCACATTCGACCATCATATAGCAACAGTGGTCAGAAAACCGTTTTACTTGGTTCATCTCATGAGTAAAGGGATTGAAACCAGAAAAAAGGGGGTTATTACCCATCTTGACTCCTTCCTCATTAGGCCAATAATTGATAACAATGCCCAGTTTTGGCATATACCTCTCCAAATACCTGCACCAGCCGGAAAGGCCACAGAAATACCTTACAAAGAGAATCCATGGTCTCAAACACCTGCCCTATGTGGACAGGCTCAAATCACTTTCACTAACACTCTACTCGGTATTGTACAGACTGCTCAGAGGTTATCTGTCTCTCGCCTACAAAGCAATCTTGGACCCTGCCCTACTAGAGATGCTCCATATCATCAAGTTAACTCCTCGCGCATTACCCACTCCAAAGGTCTAAATTTAATATGAAAACATTAACAAAACCTTCTGGAGAGACAGGTTTGTCTCCCAGAGGCTAGCCTCTCTCTGGAATAGACTTCCCATACAGGTCAAACAGACCACCTTGCTGACCCGCTTCAAGCGCAACCTTGGAGGAGTGGATGGGAAACCACAAATTTATCCCAGGGGTTCCACCTGTGTACTCCACTGACAGGGGCAACAGGTGCTGACTGAGGTTTCTTTGTGGGGATAAACTCTTGGCTAGGCTTGTAAGGTCCCCATGGCTGTTAGCCTAGTAACCACCTGTGATCCTATGATAATATAAACATAAAAAAAGTCTCATACAAATAAATATTCACTCGTTAACCAGGTGGACCCACTGAACACAAAGTCCTCTTTTTCAGGGGGTAACCCATGAACAGTGTCTAGTTGAGTGACTTCAAGGTCAAGCAGTACACAAATGAGGGCTGAGTATATCAAACCCTGTACCATTAGGAACCACAACTTACTGCTTTAATCCTATGCACCAACTGACAAGACATACAATGTGTAGGGTCAAGAAAACTTTACTGCTTAGTTCCATTATTACTCTCCCATGAACTCTCCTCACAACGAAATTATCCAAAATCTCAACTGGCAACAAAAGTCTATTCTCCCATATCATACCACCAGACCAGTCACCTTACTTTCCTGTTCTCACATAGTGGTTCCTAGGCTGCTCCCATTTCAATATCTTCAGAACAGCGATAACCTTAAGCAGGACATTAAGCCAGTAACAAAGCTGCTGGTGGCCCTTTAATAATTGTACAATGTGGACTGAGCCAAAGTAAACAGCTGCATTCTTCCAGCACTGCTGCGAGTAACAAATTTATATTTTAAATGATTACATCCCTTAACTGTGCACAAAACCAGAATTCTTTCCTGAATGGCAGTGTCCAAGAAATCATAATTCACAAACACTGGCCTCCATTTCACCATTAAATTTTCAAAGCTGCCATAAGAAGAAAAAAAAAAAAAAACACATAAAAACTACTGGTTTCTTTCCACACCAGATGACAAAAAAGTTACCTTTCAGCCACTGACAAAAAACATCTACATACTTTCTCAGAGCTCAGTGACATTTCCCCAAAACAAGTCTCGCACCCTCCCTTGGAAAACCTGAGGACATCAAGGTAGGAGATGGACCCAGTAATGGAAAGGAGTCTGGCTACCCTGTTCAGTTTGCTACCACCACTGTGGCCCTTACGTAGAGGGGCAGTTTACAAAATCAGGATTTATACCATAATGGACTATGAAGATGGTTGTAGTTGTTAGCAAGAGGCTATACTCAGCTGTACCCCTCAAACGGGGCTGAAATGAAAGAGGAACTAGAGAGGGGAAAAAAAAACACGGAATTACTGCGGAAACATTTTGAACAAACCACAATCTGCAAGGCAGATAAAAGGTGCTCTGATGTCCAAATTCTGTCCTTTTAAACCACTACAAATCCAGCGGACCACTCTGTGCTCTACATGCTGACAACTCATACAATTAAAAACTCAAGGAAAGCTGGGAGTTTTGTGCAGACCAAGCAGTTTAAGCATATGACTGACAGCAAACTACAAACTCCATCTTTATACTTCTACGTATTACATTTCTACTGACCAGGGAGATCCAACTGGCTCAACAGACCTTTTCTGGAAAGCCAGAGGTAGTAATCATAACAGCCTGTATCCTGGAGAATCTAATCTAACCTCCATGAACAAGGATAAAGGAGCTTTAGCATCCACCAAAACTAAAACACACACCAGATAGTCGTATGTATTACATTTTAACATCTCAGCCAAAAGATGGCATCATCCTCATGCTGCCCTTTACAGTCAGTATCCAAACTGACCACAATGCATTAATGGACAACTTTTTTTTAATTAGCAATGAATGCGACTTGCTACAGTTTTGGAAAAGTTCTCATTTGCATCAACACCAGTGATGAACATTTCTTCACCCATCTAGAAGAAAAATGCAGTTGCTGCCTATACCAAAATTGCCATATAAAACAAACAAAACAATCTCAAAACAACTCTCACTTTAACATCACAGCAAAAGACAACACCACTATATACCCAACTGAACACACCACATTGCTGGGAGTGGAAATTTGACATTCACATATCCATGACCATAAAGTCCACAAAAAACTAGGAGCATTGTACAGAAATAGGCAACTTCTCACCAAAGCAGCAAAGATTTCAATAGCAAATTCCCACCTCATCTCCACCCTACTTTATGCCTCTACAATATATACCAACCTAAGGCAATGCAATCTAAACAAGCTAGAGACCTGCTACAACATAAAAATCGCCAAATTCGCCACAGGGGCATCCTACCATAGTCACCACTGTCTCTCACTTGCTGAACTGGGCTGGCTTGAACTCCCTCATCTCCTTCAATGGCATCAACTCTCATTCGCCCACAAACTAGTAAACCATCCACTAAATGTCCCATCCCTCCAGAATCTACTCCAACCCTAAGATCCAGCAACAAAAAATCACTTGCAGATCACTAAAGCCAATAACTCTGCTGATGAAGCACTATTCTCTTGCACCATAGCCAAGTTATGGAACTCCCTCCCACCCAAAATTACCTCCGTACCATCAGGCACCCACTACAAACTTTACTAAACGCGCAACTAAAAATATGCTGGCTATGCCCTCGCAACTCCCACTCTAAAATTACCCACCCCATCCAACCACTACCTTTCTTTCCACTCCACTAACTTGCTTATAGCAAGCTCAGATGCTCATAAGCCTAGTACTTATTATGCAGCAGGAACTTCTTATTGTAACATTTGTTAATGTCCGTTATGTACTTCACAGAAAAAGATTCTAGTTGTCTACTGATGTACTATGTTCTTCATCTGTAAATATGTTGTAAGTAATCGCTATGTTATATTGTTAATCGCTATGTAATCCGATGTAACTACTGTCCGTTTATTTTAACTGTGGAGCTTCTCTCCCCGGACCTCTGCTAAAAATGGACCTACGCCCAGTCAAACACTCCCGGTCAACAAAAGTAAATAAATAAAACACAGTAGGGTTGACCACTCCTGAATCCACCCCAACATTTACAGAGTTGCTGTGGTGGCATAGTTTCAGTTCTTCTAGTCTTCCATATTACTATACAGTTTGGATACAGAAACCCATAATTAGCCTGGGCAGTTTGAAAACTGCATTGCAGATTTTGGGATACCAGATGGAGGCTATATGAAATACAGTAATTTATACCAAGATGGTATATCCCACACCATGATGCCATATGTTTTACTACAGCCCTATAAAAATCTCTTACAGCTGATTAAACTGCATCATTTCAGCAGAGATGTCTCATGACAGTGACTGCTGGCCTGAAGTCTCCTCTCCAAATAAAAACTGAAATCCCAGATTTTTAACTACATATAAAACATTTACCGACAGCTTTGTTCAATTTAAAAACTGGCTATAAAAAACAAAATTTTCACATCTTCTGAATTACAAAATTAATACCCTTCATATAAACTTTAAATGTTTCTGCAAACACATAGCCAATTTGTCACACTGAACGTGCATTAGTCCTGCAAAACTAGATTGACTGTTTAATGTAGGAAACCGCAGAAGAGACAGACAGTCACTTTTCATCAAAACGCTAGATGTTTGCAGAAACAGAAGAGAACTAAATGTTGTTATAATTTCTTAAACTTGTAAAGTATTAGACAATTGTCTAGATCTTAATGAGGATTATAATCTGTACCAGCATACACTGCTGCAGTTGAGGTGGCTATTTTCCGTTTTGGGCATGGGAAATACATAATGCTGCATCATCGTGTTCTTGCAGATGTTTTGACTGAAAAACTACAACCAGAGTCACAGCACTATATTTTTGACATCATCAGTGTAGCTGGACAAACAGTAACTATTTTGGAGGATATGTACAACACCCTTTTACATGAGTTACACCTCCTAGAGTTGTCAAATTCTTTTTTTAATATAAGAAGGTCCCACTATCTTTTCTAATAGAGTTCACACCTTATATCATCTCCATTTCATAAAACAAGAACATAAGTTTGCCCCAACAGCTACTAACAGAAGGCCTAAAGTTGGTAACCAAGTCTCTGCATATGCATCTATGGCTGTATGCAACTATCACGTGATGCACGTCTTGACAGAGTTAAGTACTACAACATGCATATGTATGGGGAAAAAAAAAAAAGCTTCATTTATGGACATAAAAATGGGGGGTAAATACAGAACATCTTTTGCTGCTGCTACCCAGAAAAGTTAATTTTGTTTAACATCTTGGAAAGCGGTTATGGTGGCTGCATTACCAAAAGACAGTAAAGATCATTCAAGCCCTGCTTCTTGTAGACCAATTTCAATTCTAAGCCATGATTAATGGTTTAAGTCTAAACTAAAATAATTGCAAAGGTGTTGCCAAAATTGATAGATATGTGTTTTTTTGTGGAGAAGAAAAACATTTCACAACATTAACAATGATGACCCAGAAGGAAGCAGAAATTAAGAAAACACTGCTGTTACTGCTGGGTCTTTATGCAGAGAAAGCATTTGACAGAGTAAGATGGTATTTTTATGTATAGGAGTAATGGAAACCTTTGCATTCCCTTTTGCAAACGTAAAGTTAATCAGGAGGACATATGAAGGACTGGAGGCAATAATTTAAGTGGGAAGGTTCCTTTGATGAGTTGTGTTTGAACACAGGAACCAGGTAGGGCTGTTCTCTTTCCCCTTCATTTGCTTTACATTTAGAACCACTGGCAAAGAAAAAAAGGGACTCAAATTCACAAATATAATTGATTACCATACTTGCAGATGATATTTTGTAACTGAGAAATCCAAACATTTTGAGGCAGTCTCAAATCTGTGAGCTATAACAAGTTAAAAGATAAAGCAATGGGTATAAACATATTTATGGGGCCACAACATGATGAAATATTTGATAGTATGGACTAAAAAGGCTTCCGTTATAGAAGCCAAGAATATGTGGGGAAGAGACTAAACAAAACTGGAAAGCTCTTGCTTATGAATGTGGAGAGCAGAATACAAGCAGTGAAAAAGGTACTAAAAACAAATGTCTGACCTGCACATAAAACTAAAATCACCCAGAGAAGAAGTTGTGGACAACAATTCAAACTAGAATTAAGTTGTGGACAACAATTCAAACTAGAATTAAGTTGTGGACAACAATTCAAACTAGAATTAAGTTGTGGACAACAATTCAAACTAGAATTAAGTTGTGGACAACAATTCAAACTAGAATTAAGTTGTGGACAACAATTCAAACTAGAATTAAGTTGTGGACAACAATTCAAACTAGAATTAAGTTGTGGACAACAATTCAAACTAGAATTAAGTTGTGGACAACAATTCAAACTAGAATTAAGTTGTGGACAACAATTCAAACTAGAATTAAGTTGTGGACAACAATTCAAACTAGAATTAAATTGTGGACAACAATTCAAACTAGAATTAAATTGTGGACAACAATTCAAACTAGAATTAAATTGTGGACACAATTCAAACTAGAATTAAATTGTGGACAATTCAAACTAGAATTAAATTGTGGACAACAATTCAAACTAGAATTAATCTGGGAGGGGAAGGGGGCAAGATCCAAGTGGTATAAGTTGATCCCTCTAATAGTGCAATGTTGTTTAGAATTACCTTATCTGAAGGGATATTTTAGACCACCACAAACAAACAACAGGCTATAAATCAAAGTGGGAAAATATGATGAAGCGGGAGGCAGGAAATAAGGAGAGTGAGATGATTCTGGATGCAGACCGTCAAGGAGAACAACCACCAGACTATATTACATCACAGTCATATAAAGTAAAAGGTTTTCTAAGAACTAAGCCAGCACAAGAGAGGAGAAAGATTTTGCCAATTAACATGACCGCATGTAGGTGTATAGAAAATGTGCAAGAGGGGACTGGAATCTAGAGAAAACTGGAAACGGAACCAGGGTACTGAAAGAACATAACTAGAGAGGGAAAGGTAACAAGAGTGGAATGAGGCTAAGACCACATTTGGACTGCAAGCTACAGAGGGCCTTCACTACCAGGGATTGATAAGAGTATAGGCTAACACAAAGGAATAGGTGAACCCTAAGGGAAAGACCTTGTCTGGTAGTTTTTTTTTTCAGTAAATCCAAAACAGAAGCTGCTGTTAAGAAAAGGATAACTACCAGGACATATAAAATATTGGCAAAACAATAACAAAGAATTAATCACAGGTGGTTAGAAAAGGGTGGGAAGAAAGACTGGAAAAAGCAACAAGCATACAGCAGGAAGGCATATGTATGGCTCCCAAGTCTAGGAGGCTTAGGATTTTTACTTGAAGTGTTTGCATAGATATTTTTATACCTCCGACTTCAAAAGACTTTTTCCACAGGCAGATAGCGAATGTTGGGTGTGATAGCGAATGTTGGGTGTGATGGAGAAAAAAGGGGTAAGTTGAAACATTAGTTTTTGGGAAGGTAATGAGTTGGCAGATTTAAAAAAAAATTCCCTACAGAGTACTCTACTAAAAATACTGGGTGAGCAACTGTCTAAGAAAATTAATATTTCGAGTTGGGACACAGGATCCTACTTGCCCAGACATAGTAAAGCCTTGTTAAGTTTATTTCTGTTTGCTATAAAAAAAAAAATAAATAAAAAAAAATAATAATAATCCCAGTAAACCGGCACCCATGAGGACTGGTAGATGCCAGATAACTGTAGTTTCTGGTTGCTTGAGAGTTACTATTAAAAATAAGCCTGACTAATACTGTACCCTATACTATTTGTTTGGTTTGACACGTCTGCAGGTTGGGTAGAGGGAGAATTTATTCTTATCCTCCTTTTTAAAACTCTAAAAATGTGAGGTATGTTTTGGCGAGGGGAAAAGGTGAAACATGAAAATTGTACTGTACTACTTATATATATTTTTTTGTCAGTAGCTTGAGAGTTCCGGCTGCTTGAGTTCGAGTTGAGTTTACTGTACTAGAAAATGGAAATCAAAATCTAAGTCAACTGTATTTGAAGCACTGAATACTATAAAAAAAAAAAGTGGTAAAATAACTGGAAGATGGATCTTCAGAAAGAGGAGAAGCAAGTTACATAGAAATAAATGGAAATTGCAGGAACAAAACATGCAGAATAATTTTCAGAAAGAGGAGGGGTAAAGCTTAAGGGAAGCAGGAAGAAAGCAAATTATGTAAAGTTAGACTAATGACTGTTCTAAAGAGAATGTACAATGTATGCTTTATTTATTATATACAATGCATGCATAAAAACTTAATTTTTTTCTGTAAAATCAATTTGCCTAGATCGTAAGTGTATGTACTTATACATA
>NC_056747.1:356739108-356779108 GCF_019279795.1 Protopterus annectens | reverse complement strand
GTGTTCCGAATTAAAGACCTTTTTTTTGGCCTTCACTTGCCATGGGAGACCTTCTTTTTTTTTTTGTCCCTACCTGGGGGGCTGGAAATCTGGCAACCCTGATCAGAACACAAATTTAAAAACAAATGCACTGTTTCACTTCTACATTAAAACATTAAAAAAAAAGAAGACATCAAAATGTCTTGTGTGTTGAAGAAAATATATTAAATGCAAAAATCAATCCATGAGAAGGAAAGGAAAAAAAAAATAAATAAATTCCACAACTCACAAAGCATACAGACATGAAGTCTGAATGGAAACAAAAAAGTAAATGTCAGGAAAAAAATTTAACAGTTTTTAAGTAGGAGTAATAAGCAACAAGGGAAATGTGCTGGTTGCAAAGTAATTCAACAATGATCAGTTTAAAGGGCTTTTAAAAGTAACCCCAGGAATTATGTTAACAATAGGTTATCTGAAAATTAAGTGCTTGGTAGTGTTCTGTACAGACTCAAGACACCCCGAGTGACATTTTTCCTGTAGAAGAAATATACAAGGAAACAGCTCCAGTACTTAGCAATAATCATCATCCCTCCTGGCATGTCTAAAGGTCAGTTCTCTGTGCTCTTATTAACCTGGTGAACTTGGGCATTCTGAGGCAGTGTTGCAACTGCCTCATGTACACAGACAACCCTCTCCTCTTACCTCCCAACACTCAAGACCTGTGAGAGATGCACTTGTATATATCCAAATTGGAAGCCATGCAGTCTCAAGCAAAGACCGGAATAGCTGGTCAAGAGGAGAAGGTCAACACCTGAACCACACCACATGCAACACATAACCCTACAGAAAACCCACCATCACATCTCTCACACAAAAACACAAACCACACACCCACATTCACAGAAGCTCTCAATAGAAATCTACCCAAACAGCAGAGACCTCCAAGGCAGAAACTCACTCGACCACAAGACAGCACAAATCACAAGACACATAGCTCACCTACACAGTGTGCCCCTCATCCTAAGCCCCTACGGCAAAACAGCTTGCCCAATACACTAATCATAGGTGACTTGATAGTGAGGCACACTGATGTCCCACTCACTAGGTTGAATAATGAGAAGGTAACAGTCAGCTGTCTATCAGGTGCCAGAATCAGACAACACACGCCCTCAGGCCATTCCACAAGTACAAGTATGACCGTCACTGCCATGTGGGTGTGAATGACCTGACACACGCCTCCCTGAACTACATGAAGAGTGACATGGAGGAGCTTTCAGATTATGTGGCCCAGGCAGGTATGACCATAGCCCTGAGCAGCATCCTACCGTCACCCAGAATGATACCGCAGTACAAGCAGAAAATGATTGACTTCAACAACTGGCTAAGTTTCTGGTGTTATTCTAAGGTGATCCAGTCAGGATTAAAGGGCTCAAACAGATGCCATATGCTGCCCGATTAAAGAAACTCCAGCTCTACTCAGTGGCATACCGCCTGTTCAGAGGCGATCTGTGCCGGACGTATAAAGCCATGTCCAACCCGGAATTAATGGACATGCTGCACCTCAGAAAATCCAAATCCCATCGAGCTACGCGCTCGAGACACTTGAACCTCAGCACTAAAATAAATAGGACATGCTGGAGGGACAGATTCATAACCCAGATGCTCCCTTCACTCTGGAATAAAATCCCAGTCCAGGTTAGGCAGAGTCCCTCACTGACTCTACTCAAGAGGAATCTTGATGAGTGGATGGGAAATTGTAGGTTTACCCCGGGTATCACTTCTGTGTCACTGTTAGACAGAGGCACAGTATACCAACCTCGAAAAAGGGCATAGCAAAATAAATTTAAAATGGGTGGCGAAAGCCAAACACATTCTGGCTAGGCTTATAAATGCCCTAGGGCAGATAGCCTAGTATGAACCTATGAACTAAAAACAACCACAAAGCCTTCTATAGTTACTGTACATCACAAATCTCCATAGCAATACCCAGGTTTGCTCTGAGTTACTGCACAACTGTACCTCCTACACTGAGCCAACAGATAATGCCAACATACTGGCTGACAGATTCAGTGCCAACTTTATCCCTCTCTCCCTCCCTAAAGGACCAATCACAAAACCGGAGGGATGCCAGGCACCCAGCATTACTGCAGCACAGGTTAAAGCCGCATTGTTCAAGGCCAAAAATACAGCTTCCATGGGACCCAACAATATCCCTGGATGTGCTCTATATGAACTACAAAGTGAACTGGCACCACATCTGTGTGCCCTGTTCAATCACAGCCTCACCTCAGGTTTTGTCCCTACCAAATGGCGCACTGATACAGTCATCCCTCTCCATAAAAGGGGGAGTGACTACAGACCCTGGGAAGTATCCCCCCATTAGCCTGACAAGTCTGATATGCAAGGCTATGGAGCACATCATCATGGGCCTAATCAACAAGGATATAGGGAATCTCCAAACCCTAGATCCCACGCCTGCTTAACTTCTTTGAGTCAAGTCACCAGAGCTGTGGATGAGGGCAAGGCAGTCCATACAACCTACCTCAATCTGACAAAGGCCTTTGACACCATTCCCCACTCAGGAGTTATTGATAAACTCACCAAACTAGCCATCAACCCTTGTATTAGTATGTGGGCTGCAAATTGGTTCACAGACAGAACCCAGTGTGAAAGTAGCGGACTCAAAGTCAGACTGCCGACCAGTCACGAGTGGAGTCCTACAGGGATCGGTCCTGGGTCCTCTCCTGTTTGGCATCGACTTCACAGAAGTCCAGGTCAACATGGAGGGTCTCTGACTGACCAAGTTCACAGACAACTGCAAGCCGGGAGCCATTACTAACTCCCCAAGTGATGTAGACACCCTACAGAAAGGCCTCACCTAGACCAATGACTGGTGTTGAAACCATAGCCTTAAGCTTAATGCCAAAAAATGCGCCGTGATCCCCTTTGGGAAAAACTCCATTCGCACTAATTACCACATCGATGGGAGCCTACTGAACACTAAAGACAGTATAAAAGATCTGGGGACACAGGTTGTGGCACACATCATTGCATCCAGGAAGAAATGTCATCTCTCTCTACTCTTCCCCTCTTTAGGTCAATTGAGTATAATGCCAGATTTGGCATGTACCTCACTAGACACATGCAACAGTTGGAAAGGCCACAAAAAAGTACCCCATGAAGAGGATCCTAGGTCTTAAACACATGCCCTACACGGACAGACTCAAACTCCAACTATTCTCTGTCTCATATCATCTACTAAGAGGCAATCTCTGCTCGACTTACAAAGCCATGTCCGACACAGCTCTGTTAAAAATGATACATCTAAAGAAATTCAAATCCTTCCACACCACACACTCCAGAGACCTCAACTTCATTACCACAATCAACAGAACATGCTGGAAGGACAGGTTCATTACCACAATCAACAGAACATGCTGGAGGGACAGGTTCATAACCCACAGACTGCCCATGCTCTGGAATAGACTTCTCTTACATGTCAAGCAGAGCACCTCACTGGCCCTCTAAGAGAAATCTTGATGAATGGATGGGAATTAGAAAGTTCACCCCAGGGAATCACTCCCAGTGGCTCTACTTGATAGAGGCACTGGGAACTAACATCAGGCAGCACGATGCCAGGGCACTTCTATGGGCTACGCTTGTAAAGGCTTCAGGGCCATTAGCTAGTACACACCTATGAATTAGAGAAAGAAACAGGAATTGAACTTTTTTTGTATGTCTTAAAAACATCTGTTAACCAGGTAAGCTCACTGAACACAAAATGTCGATTTCCAGGGATGACCCAAGATCACAGTCACACAGTATATGCATAGATTACTAATGCTGGGAAAAACTCTTTCCCTAAGGAATCTAGGTTTCCTGACTTAATTTTTAAATAATTTCTTGTTTTAACAATCATGACTAAGAACTTCAAATGAAAAGATCACATTGTTTTCATAAAACAGACACCAGACCAACTACTGTGCATCAGAATGTATTTTCCAGTCACAGGAAACTGCTATATAAATTCCAAATAGATGAAGTTTTTTAAAACCAATTCCAAGACACATTTTGTTTGAAGGATCAGTCAAGCACCCTGTAAAGTTGCCCTATTCCTATTCTCTGCTGAAAGCGAAGCTCCCCTATTTTTGCCCTTCCTTTAACAATCAGCAAGACCAGAATTCCAACCTGTAACAGAATACTGACAATATAAACAACTAAGTAGGCCACTTATGTATACAAACAAAATATGTGGAAGTTCAAAGTGAAACATTCAAAAGTTGCTATATCTTGGTTTTAGATTTCACATACTACTCTCAGGGTTAAAATTACTTCTACAAAGAACTCTGGAAATCGTGTTGACATTTGCATTACCTGAAAATCCATAACTTAATGACATTGTATTACATGGCCTATACAGTTCATGAGCAGTTTAAGAATATAATATTAACTAAGTAAGTAAGTGAAGTTATCTTTCTTGCGACTGTCAGCCACAACCTGGGAAATAAACCAAAAACCGTTACAAATCAGGTTGTAAAATTCAGAAATTTTGAAAGGAGCCTAGTTCACCACAAAAAAAATATTCAGAGGAAAGATTACTAGCATGCCAGTTATTCTCCTCTATAAATCTAACCAATCTATAAATCTAACCAATCTATTCTCTTTTGTTTAACAAAATTAAATGAAGCAAATGTTTCCCAGATCACAATGAAACAGGCATGTATAATTACAAACCTCAGCTGTGTATAGAAAGTTCATACCCAGGTTTATACACTTATAAGCATCACTAACACTGTGTTTTCTCACACACCAGTGCAGAGAAGTAAAGCCACAAGCAGCTGCTAATCGACTTCATCAGGCAGACATGGAGAGTCAATTCTTCCTCTACTTGCCTACAGCGAGAAGCTAAGGAAAATCACTTAAGACTTCACAGGCATGTGCACACACACACACAAGTTCCATTTAAAATTCCAGTTGATTGACCTTTTTTTTTTAAAGCAGATTTAAAACTTTCTATCGTCCCCTATTCCCATATCTATTCATATAATTAACATAGGATCCTAGGGCAGGATTTTCGAAAAGTCAGTAAACGGATATTTTAAAAACATAAACATTACATACTCACATTAACTGAGCATACATATGCACATACATTTTAACTTTCATAAATACATTAAAAAAATGTTTTCTGTTTGTTAATGAAATTTTCATACAAGGCAACAAATCTGAAAAGACAGCATGCTAACAGCCAGAGACACTTCACCTGGTCATTAAGCAGAATACAAATTAGTACAGCTATACCATGTCAAGCATCTCAACCTCCATTCTCAAAAAACTGGTTACTATTACCCATGCCATTCCAAAAATCTCAGGTATCTTTATAAGAACCAATAACTACTAAAGTGCATGTGGGAAGCCTTTCACGCTAGAGGATGTTTACATCACAATGCTCCTACAATAAACACACAACAGGAAGCAGCAAAAGCTCAAAACAAGGAAATGGCAACATAAAAGTTGCAGTTTTATTTATCGACATGCCATAACAAAATATTTCAAATTTCTGACCCCACTTAAAACATAGCAGCCAGTAGTGTACTAAAAGACACAAAATCACCAATTTTTCAAAAATAAACATTAGACATAATATGCAACAGGAATTGACATTATTTGACTTTTTAAATAAGCACTGGGAAATTTAATTCCAGCACTAGTGAACCACATACCCAGTATAAAAAAAAAAAAAAAAAAAAAAAAAAAAAAGACACCCCACACACAATACCCATTAAACAACTGCAAGGGAAAGGGAATAAAAGGGATTTAAAAAATGCTAAAACAAAATTCCTCAAGAGTGCAAATTGTCAAAAGCAGTGCTTACCGCACTGAAGTCCAGCAGGTCACTCAATTCTTTGTCTGTTCCAACTGCAGCCATTCTCTGCTGCTGTGAATTCATAATAGAATTTTTTTACAGTACAATACCTGCAGTAAAAAAAGGGGAAAAGGCCAAGTCAAAAAGCTAGTTGATTAATATTACAAGCACATTTGCATGAATATACATCTTAAAGGAAAAGTAAAGTAAACATGAACATCACAATAAAACTGCCAGTCACCAAAGACAGTAATCTGCTACTAACTTATCCACATAACTCCAAAAGACATATTCTACCCAAATATGCAAACATAAAAGACACCAAAACAATCTAAAAAAAATAACTACTCGTAATTATAAGGAGAGAACAACCCGACTATATGTAAAAACAGTACAACATACTTATGAAACTATTACAACCGCTTACAAAAAAGTGGATCCAAAAAAAAAAGAAAAAAATCACACAAAGCAGTAAGAAACTTAGTTCGTTCAAGAGATGACATTTCCTCCCACCCAAGTACCTGCCGTGACAAAGCTGCTTTAACACCTGATGGGCACACTAAACAAAATTGACACAGCCTGTCAACCAACATACACATTATTAACAAAAGTCAGTCAATAAAAGCTATTGTCACACACTTATAAATTCTAACAGTGTAGCTAAATACAAAGCCCACTGAAAAGTCCTGAGGCTTCCAGATTTAAAATTAATGAATTACAAGTAAGCTGTAGAATGCACAATAAAGGGCTGGACTATCACTACTAAATTTTTTTACAGTCAAAACGAACTGCTGAACTGATTAGGTTTCCAGATGCAACGAGCCTCGTTTGCAGCAGATTCCCTCCCCCGGAAATGTTTTAAAGGTTGACGGTTCGGAAACAAACAAAAAAGGGGGAAAAGGAAACGTCTACAAACGTGATACTTTTAACACTATAAGTATATCTGACTTAACAGACATAACAGAAAATACTACCCCTGGGGCCAACATATTATGTCAAGGGCCTAAAAAGAAAGCCCACAAAACTTGTTTTTTTTTCTTAGCCGACTACCACAATAAGCCACTATATTTTTTTCGGATAGCGCACAGCTCGTCTAATTTACCAACTCCAATACAGTAAAGCATGCTCAACACCCACAAGCTCTACAAACATCACACACTCTTCACACGGTAGCAAACATTTTATTTGACATGCCTACGAGAAAAATAACCGGGGTAAAAAAAAAAAATACAGCGTACAAACTACTAAAATAAAAGCGATCCACTACCATCTCAAAACTCCATTCAAACCTTTGACAACAAAGCAAATGACAAGTATCTGCACAGTAATTTACTACCACTACAAACTAAAAACACACAAAGGGGTAAATACCACTTGCCATCATTTAATAAAAGTAAAACTACGATTAGAACACACTGCAAACTAATTTCCCTAACAAATCAAGACAGAGTACAGAATCGGGAAGAATTTGCAGGATCATTCAAAACTTGGGAGAACCCATTCCCGATGAGAACTGCTCCAACCATGTTTTAGGTTGCTACATACACAACTTTCCCCTCCCCAACCGAACGCTGGTGAAACCTTTAACTATTTTCCTCGCACTTTTCTTATCAACATGTTTTATATGCACTGCAAGAATATCCCGCAATAGTGTTTTCTATTAAATCCATAACCGGGTGATGCCATAATGATGAAAAAGCTTCCCCACAACTTTACGAGTTATCGTTCCAAACTTTGTAAAAACTAGCATATCGGACACTACTGTCATTTTCCAAACACTTTCCTCCGATCATGTTCAGATGACCCACACCCAACAATCCACAAAACATTAAGTGATGCACAGACGACATACACACAAAAGTGGCAGCAAGTCAAGGCATAATCATCTTTTCACTAAGATCGGACAAACCCAGAGTCTGCGATCTGCACCATCACATAAATGAATCCATCAGCTTTCAAATTAGAGCTTTTGCTTTATACCTTAAAACTAATCCAACATCCAAATGGCCCGTAAAGTAAAGTGTACAACGCATGTATAACTCACTGGCCAGGACAACAAGGTTGGTATGGCTGTATACAGTTCAAAGCTGGGACGCTGAGTTTAACTAGGTCTCGTTGTAGGCAGCGCCGGCAACAGCTTGGGTATTCTCCCTTCTACGGTAGCAACAGACAAGGCAAATTAGTTCAAGTCTATCTTCAGTAAAACGATACCCTTATTCATACACTTATCACACGAAAGTGCGCAACAACTTAAATGTATAGCCATACAAAGAGAAGCACATAGCAGTAGAAATAATCCTATACGATGATAGGCCCCACGTTCGTTACAAATGTAACCCACTTCATCTTCTGTGAGACATACTAACCACCGTCCACATTGTCAGCATCTACAAAGCATATCCTTCCGCTCCACAGCAAAAGAAAAATAAGGAATCGCAAACCGCCATTCCATCTGCTGCACTAAGTTGTGATATCGTCTACCCACTACTGCTTCCTAAAATGAAGAACACGTCGTTATTCAAACAGATTACTGGTGTTCTAATTTATTTTCAAAGCGCTGTGGCTTCTTTTACACGGTTCACAAACAGCTTGGGGCTACTGAGGGAACTATGTTATTGTCCAAGCGGAAGGATACATAGCAGTGGGAAGAAAAGCGATAAAACTAGGAGTACCACGAGATGGAAAGATAAGGTACTAAGACTGTTGTCCAATTGGAAGTGTTGTTTTATTGAACTGATGGTGCTCGTAGCCACTAGCTGAAGGACCCCGCCTAGTTTGAAGTTAACGTCTTCAGTAAAAAGGGAGCGAGTAAAGGGATTGTGTGATAATAGTGTGGGTGGTTTTTTTCTTCCATTTCTGCACACTGCTTAGGAGTGTTTTGCAAGCACACATTGTACTGTTAGTTTTTACGATTTTTGATATTTTTTGTTTGGTGGTTATTTATTTAAGCATACCAGAATACTTAGAAATGAAAACAAGGTATGCTTACTGTATATGCTTTAATTTCTCTTCTAGGTGTAATGTGGCGCAAGATTTACTTTTAAGGGTCTCTACATCGTCGTTGTGGCTTGCTAACATAACTCCAACACGCTTAGGTTATTGCTTTTATTATTATTACTTTTTATTTTAAGTTTTATATTGTATTTTAGTAAACGGTATGTAGTCGGCATTAGTTCTGTGAGTGAGTCCTTGTCTAGGTTGTAGTGATGTTTCTCCATTTTTGCTGTGGAAGTATTGTTTTTCATTTCAGTGTAATGCAAGTAAAATTATTCTAATATCTGATTTTTTACCATTGGTTTGCAGCAAGTAGTTTTTTTTAAGTGTATGTTTACAATTTAGTCTGTTATAGTTTAATTGTTTCCCCATTTGTCTTCTAAACATTGGAGTAATCGCGCAAATAAGATTTACATGTAAGTAGAGGCTGGGGACCCCGGTATTGTTCTCAACCTGCTGTCTTCAAAATGTGGGACAAATACGTGGAATGAAAAATACATATTTTACAGTTTACTAAAAACTTAAAATTGGAAGATCAGAGGATAATTAAAGGTGTTCATTTATACATGTAAAATGCTGTTTAGGTTAATTAATATGACCAAGTATTATGTACCGCGGAAATTGGCCAGAAATGCGTGTATCCATCAATTTATGACAGACCCTGAAGACCGTGGCCTTTTTAAGACTCAGAATGAGGAACATTCTAATTAATGAGGTACAGGTCCAGTGTTAGCATTTTAGGGGCCCCAGCAAATGTGAAGGTGGGGGCCCCTAGGATCTTCTAGTCCAAGTATCATGAGCTTCTTATTTCATGCTGCAAATATTTTGTAGTACACTCAGACTGAACTGTAGCTATAATGATCTTGAATTGACAGACCTGTGTACCACACTATATTGGCTCCCCTCACAAAGGGCTATTCATAGTTATTGGCATTTAGTTGCAACAATTATAACAACTTTATGTACAGGTCATAGTTAAATGAAATGGCACCCTAGGCATTGTCTGTGTTTCATCTCCCCCCCCCCACACACACACACATACATACATACATACATACACAGCCTCCATTCCCCCTCCTCTGTTTCCTCCGAAATTTGGGCTCCCCATACCATGCACATTAGTTTTTTTCTTCATTTTCTTGCATTTTGCCTTACTCTTCAGCTTTTTATAGAGCCTATATCTTTCTATGTGCTGAAGAGCATTTTAATTTTTTTTTTCTTTTTACACGACCTTTTCACCCAAAGATGGTTTGAACATAATAATTAAGGAAAGAAATTCACTGTTGTTCAGCTTTAATTTTCCTTGCATCCTTTCAACACACATTTTCTGTTGAAGACAACACAATAATAGGCATTTAGGAAATCACATAATTAAGCTGGTGCTACCCAGAAGCCATAGCGGTTATAGATGCTCTGGGATGCATTTTAGAGATTTCCCAACCTTTTAATCCAATGGTGGCCTACACAAAAATCATGAGTAAGAACAGAATTTCAGTCTTATTTTTTTCCTTCCAAAGAAGGTATTAGTTGTGCCCACTGCTTAATGTTCAAAGCTGACAAAATAGTAGAGCTTAATAAACTACAAAGCCAACTGTTGTGAGGATACACAGGTCCTACCTACGAATACTGCCTACCTCCATAAAATACTTGTTACTACCAATGCATCCCTCTGGCGTTAGATTGGGATGAAAGCAGAGGTTCAAATGACCACAAGCGTGTCTTTCAAGTGACAGTTGACGTACATGTACATAGCATTACTCTTTGCCCCTAAACCTCAAAGGCAGCTACTAGTATACATGCCTGATGTATGAGTGTGAGGAAAGTGAAAAAATAATGACTACAATAATCTACTTTGTTGTTCCCAGACTGTACAAGCTATAGTAACCTTTTATGTACACCTGTGAGTTTTGTGAGAAAAGTAAAAGAGATGATGACCACACTCTCCTCAGGCCCAACACAAGCTAGCTGTGGATTTAGAATGGATGTCGCTGAAAGCAGAGGCCATTATTAGCATTTTCCTAACAAGAGTTCTATCATAGCCCTGTTCTGGTTAAAGAGGATAATCAGAAAATAAATATAGTTTTTGCTTCATTTTCCCCAACCAGCAAAACCTTTCTTGAGGCCCTTACACAGTCATGGATGATTAAGGGAGCCCCCCTGTATCCATTTATACAGTGGGGAATAAAGGCCATCAGACCCGTGCTGAATGTTCTGTGATATATTTTGTGTATTACAATTACTTGAAACCCAGAAGAATGGTGTTATGTGTCCTAGCATTACTAGGTGCTTGCACAGATAAAAAATCAGAGATATTTTTTTTACACACACAAGCCATAACGACACTAGTTTTGTACTTATTTCACAAATTGCAATACATTATGCAACACTGGTACTGCCATATCAGATCAAAGACTGCTGTTTAAAAGTCGTCAAACAGCAGTGGGGTAAGTAACTTTTATTCACTTCATTGAGGAGTAATATATACCTGTCACTGTCCCTGATTTCATAGAAGTTCCCTGATTTTACTTATAATTTTGCTCTGTCCTTCGTAAAGTTTGATTTGCTGGTAAATCATTCAGGACTACAGACAATCAAGAAATCCAGACATCAGAGTTGTATACTTCTTTATTGTCCAAAAAATGCATGTTGATGCAAAAGGTGGTCTTTTCATTTTGTAAGTGAATTAAAGCATGTTCCTGATGTTGGGCCTTTACTCTGTTATATTTGGCATTGTGCTTAATTCATCAGCAAAAAAGTTGAATTGCATTGTTTGGTGTTCTGCCATTACTTAATAAAACTCCCTGAAAGAGAAAACCATCCCTGATGATTTGAAACATCATCTCTTCTTAAATTCCAAGTTTGCACTGAGATCATTCACTCTGAGCTGCTGACCTCTCTAGTGCTTACCTTGTTCATTTTCATTATCAGCTTTATCATAACAGGGTCATACCACAGCCCCATTCAGGTTGAAAAGCATAATCAGGAAATTAGTACATTTTTTTTTCACCTCATTTTTCCCCAAACAGTAGCAGCTTTTGTGGCCCCCTGCAGTCATGGGTATTGCAGATATCTAAAGCTGGCTATGTTAGTTTTAGTGGACAGAATGTCAACTAGCAAGATTTAAGTAAGCCAAAGGCTATGTCAATGGGAAATATATAACTGAATTGTGAAGCCTGTTACTTGATAAAACAGTGATACTACAATCAGAGTTATCTTTGACTTTTAAAGGAGATTATAAATAAGTTATCACCTGGTTTATTAAGTATATTAGATTGGTGTACTAGATTTTGTTGGTTTTACAGACATGTTACAAAATATCAATAAAAGATAACTTGCTGTGGTTGGGGGGCCCCCACCGACTGCAGGGTTCGCTGGTGCCTAAAGCTGGCTATGATGAGGTCCTCTTGATAGCTATAGTCTATAACTGAAACTTCTGTATAATTTATTCAATACATTTGCTTTTATGGAGTTCAGAAATTTGCTTGAATTAAGCTAAAACATTGATTGGGTACCTATTTTCAGCAGAGGCTTGGTGTGAAAAGCTGTAAATAGATTTTAACAAGCATTATAATGAGCAGCTTTCTATAAAGTTTAAAAATACATTTCTCTATAATGCTTTTTCCCCATTTTTTTAAGCAGAAATGATCATCATACAGTCTGGTAGAGAGAGTAATACTTACATTCACTAAAAATGCATGCTTTAGGGATAGCCAGCAATTGTTTTATTCTGCTTGAGCTAATTTCCAGACTAAGTTCAACAATGTTCGCACAGAAGTGTGCATTGCCAACTTATATTTAACATGACTATATATAAATGTTCAAATCGATAACTGAAATATGACCAAGTAGAGAGTTAGTTGTTTGCATTCTGTCTTACATGTAACACAGCAAAACTATCAGTACTGTGTAACAGTGATATAATGGGAATAATAGTGGAGTCATAATATATTAGTGTGTTTTGAAGAAAGTATGCGTGTAGGGATTAGATGTAGGCTGAGTCTTATATTAAAACTTAATAGTTGGCATGCGAGGAATTACTGTGGATTGTCCTCTGCATCTCTGTGTGAGTAGATGTGTTGATAGAAAGTTTCTGTGAGTTTGCACAGTCTACCTGTAGATTCAGATGATAAACACACTAACATTTTTTTGAATCCAGTTGCAGATGAAGCATAGTCACTCACCTAACTGACAGCTCATTAGCATCACTGTATCTCCATTGTTAGTGCTGACTGACTTGGTACTGCAACAGGAACCACTCTTCTTGCATGTTAATGCGTAAGCTGTTGTTTGAGTCCTACTGCCCACCCTTGTGTTAAAAACTACTATTGTATTCTACTGACTAATCACTAAGATTCCGTAATGCGTGTGCTCTCAACTTCCCAGGCACCCCTATTAGTTGTCCTTTGGGAAAAAAATCTTTCAAAAATTGCTTCATACAAATGGAATGCCCTCCCACTCTCTGAAAATTACACATTTTTCACAATTTATAAACCACTCCAACTCCCACCTCCATAATGATTCAAAATGCATATGCTTCATTTACATAGTTTACCCTGTTATACTCTTGTTTCCCATCAAATGTAATCTTACACTACATAAACATGATTAGTTTCATTTGCATATATATTGTCATGTATACAATTAGTGTAACAAAGTTTATTTATGATGCTTTCTGTTTATACAGTCATTTAATGTATTGGTAAGTCCTATTGTTAATAACTTGTGTCTATAATGGCAACAGCACATAATGTGTAGTAGTATCACTAAATGTTTTTATATCCATATGCTGTATACATTTTTTGTCATTTGTTTTTATATATTTTTTGTTGATGGGGGTTAGTCCCAATAGGCTGTTGGTCACTTTTCAGGGCAGACCCAAGGTGGTATTTATACTACTAAGGGAAATTTGGCCAAGGCATTAGGAAACCTCCCTTACTCTTTTCGATAAGTGCTGTAGGATCTTTTCAGTCCATCTGAGCTACCATTAATTCAAGCAGATGGGACCTGTGCTTAGTGTCTCATCCGAAGGACAACACACTCGTGAGGGCAACAGCCCTCGAATGCTGCATTGTAGTGACAGCAGTCCAGTCACCTGGAGTGGGTATATAACCCCCACAGCCTTCTGGTCTTCCATCTCTAAAGGCAAGTGTGTCATCTGTTGCACAACTGATTCTGCATGTCTTTTGCTTATGCCTTCTGGACAAGTTTGGGGCAGTAAAGGATCTTTGGACCAGCTCATGCACCTGAATAACAAAGTAAAACAAAGAAAATTCCTTTTCAGCTTTTTTAGCTCTCTACATCCTTGCAATAAGTTGTAGTGGCTTGTGCATGATACTGTCTGACTCCAATTTAAGTGACAATTTTGTAATTCATCACCACTGTCTGGTTGTATGCCTTATGCTCCAGCTTGAGAGCAGCTAGTCGCTTTATATATTTCAGGTTACTAATGGGTTTGGTAGTTCTGTTCTGGTGTTATAATTAGTTGATAGGCATTTATTGTAAGAGACTATTGAAGAGCCTAACCCAGTTTACCCAAGTGCTCAGGAGCATAAGGCAAATGGAGGTTGAGAGAAGCACCTCCATTTGCTTTAGTTTACGAGGAAGGTTTGGTTTGGTAAAGATCCATTTCGGTGAAGACTGAGGAAATAAGCCTAACATTAGAAATGTTAAAATGTGTGACATACTAAATAACTGGTCTGATTATTATAACTGTATGAAAGCAATTGCTGAAAAAACTAAACTAAAGACTGTAGTTAAAAATGTGCATGAATTGTGTGAATTCCAAATAGTCAACCTAAACATGTGTATAATTTACATACAGCT
Organism: Protopterus annectens; assembly: GCF_019279795.1. NCBI lineage: Eukaryota > Metazoa > Chordata > Ceratodontiformes > Protopteridae > Protopterus > Protopterus annectens. Next base: position 356,764,446 of record NC_056747.1, on the reverse strand, counting down.
CAGGATTCAGTAAACTCTGTGTATGCTTCACACAGAGCCTACAGAGAGTTTGCATGTTTGTGCAATTATGCTCTGCTCCGTGCCACGTACCATGTATATTATTGACGCATGGTGTGTCTAAGTTAGATTTCATGCCTGGTAAGTGTGTTACAGGCCAGAAAAGTGTCTAAGCAAATGTGGATACAATTCTTTTAAAAGTAGAGCACTTACTGTCTGGTTTTGCATAGAATGCTACAGTGACCACAAGGGCTTTACTGAGAGCTGGAAATCTGTTAGTGCAGCATGTCTCCACAAAGGGCTTCACTGAGAGCTGGAAATCTATTAGTGCAACATGTCTCCACAAAGGTCAACACAATTCAACCAGAAATAGGGACATATTTGCCATAGATGTTTGTTTCGACATGTAACAGAATGACACTGAAAAACATACCTTTCGTCTTTGAGCATGATATGTGGACGAAGGCTTGTATGGGGGAGGGTGAAAAGGCCCAAAAGAGTGTCAGATTTTTAATATTGCCCTTCTAGACTTCAAAGGTTGATAGGATAAACACGTTCTATGTTAGCATGAACTTTCTGAAGAGCATGAAGTTTGAAACTCAAATGTCAGTCATCAATTTCTTACTTCACTCTGCAATGGCATCCCAATGATTCGCCAGAAAACAATAATGTTATGAGGAAAAGATAACAGATATGTGACAAAATGGATATTCTGCACAAATTAGGACAGTTGAGAGGTATGCACTCAAATGTATGTAATACTGAGTCGCATTAGGCAAGAGACCATCCCAGTGCTATGCCAGAAAGCCACAAATTTAATAGGGAAAGCATCTGTACAGCTGGAAATATCTGGGCAGTTGGGAGGTATGAATGTGAAGTATATGGTCCAAACACATTACAGAACAGTGTACCTACAGTGCAGAGTATTGTAACATCCCATTCCTGGCTTTCTGTACTGAAGCTGTGTTAATGATCAGTAACAGGGTATGGACTGCCATATAAAACTATCACTTAGGGCAAGTGTGTGTATTGAACAAGGACATACAGATGAATTGTAAGAAAGAACACAGAACCGGTGAAACTCCCTCATGTACAGCAGAGCAGTGCATGTCAATATAAGGTAGTTGTAGCTGCAACACAAAGCACACATTTATATAGTACAGTACGGACTTTACCGTGAAAACCACACACCCACCTTCTCGGAGGCTCTGACTAGAAATCTACCCAAACAGCAGAGACCTCCAAGCCAGAAGCACACTCAACCATCACAACACAGCACAAATCACAAGATGCATAGCTCACCCACACAATGTGCCCCTCAACCTGCATAGCTTACCCACACAATGTGCCCCTCAACCTAAGGCAAAACAGCTTACCTAATACATTAATCTTAGGTGACTCGATAGTGAGGCACAATGATGTCCCACTCACAAGGTTGAATAAGAAGAAGGTAACAGTCAGCTGCCTGTCTGGTGCCAGGATTCGCCACATAACATACACACTCGGGTCACTCCACAACAAGTACAAGTATGACTCATTGTCTGTGTCGGTGTGAATGACCTGAGACGTACCTTCCTGGACTACATGAAAAGAAACATGGAGGAGCTCTCTGATTGTGTAGCCCAGCTTGGGTATGACCTTACCCCTGAGCAACATCTTACCATCGCCCAGAATGATACCACAGTACAAAGAGAAAATTACTGACTTCAACAATTGGCTAAGTTTCCTGGTGTCATTCTAAAGGGGTCTGGTATCTGACTGCTTGGGAAGACATGATTGACTGATCTCAATGCTTTGCCAGAGATGGCGTGCATCTGTCATCCCTGGGTTTCCGGACACTGGCTAAGGCTGTTGCTACTCCTATAGTGCCTCTTTTAGGTGGTGTTCCAAAGACCAAATTACCACCATAACCGCTATAAATAAATCCAATCTGAGGGTCATGGTGCTCAACGCTAGGAGTCTAAATGTCAAGATGCACTTGCTCAAAATCCTCCTTAAAACAGAGAACATTGACATTTGTGCTGTAACGGAGACCTGGTTTAAAGCAGCAGAAAGCACCCTTGCACTACCAGGTTGTAACTCATTTCACACCCTTCGGCCCCAGAAGTTCCAGAGGTGATGGTGTCTCCATATTAACTAAAGATATGCACACCTCCAGACTAGTAGCACAGCATGATGCATCAGAGATACTTCAGGTACAACTAACATTGAGCAAGACAGCGATTCAAGTCGTAGCTTGCTATAGGTCCTCAACCATGTCCCAGGACTCTCACACCACGTTCTAAGCACCCTGTAAAATATTAGAGTCCAACCCAACACCCTCATAGTGGGTGACTTTAACTATTCCTCCATTAACTGGGAAAACTATTCATGCACCAATACACTGGCCCAGCGCTTCCTGGAATTCATTAATTCCAATGCCCTAGACCAGCTCATTCTTACCCCCACTAGATGGCGCAATATCTGTGACCTGGTTATTATCAACATGGGGATTGTTGCACTACACCAATAGTCAATTCCTCCCTGGTTAGATCCTACCACAAACTAATCACCATGGAAGTCCATATCCCACCCACACCCCCCGGCAAAAGTAACCACCATGAAAAACTTCTACAAAGCTAACTTTGGGCTCCTAAAAACAGAGATGGCCAAATTCACGGTGCCCATGCAAATAGAGAATAGTTGCATGACTGCTGAGTCATACACCAATGCACTGTACGAACACGTACATAAATCAGTGGAACTAGCCGTATCCAACAGAACCAAGACACTCTCCTCCAAAAAAGGAAGTCAATCTGGTGTACCCCTGCCATTAACAGACTCTACAACAGAAGTAAGAAACTGTTGCAGAGAAAGGTGAAGTCCCAAGGCTGGAAAATCTCCCTTATTAGCCTTAATAAAAAGTTAAGATCCTGCATAAAATCCTCTAAAGCTAGCTATGAAGGCAAAATTGCAGCAGATACTCATGACAACCCCAAGGCCTTCTACAGCTATGTCAAGAATCTCCACGGCAATACCCAGATTTGCTCGGAGTTACTGCACAATGGTACTGCCTATACAGAGCCAACAGATATTGCCAACATACTAGCTGACAGATTCAGTGTCAACTTTACCCCTCTCTCCCCCTTAAGGGACCATTCACAATACCAGAAGAATGCCAGGCTCCCAGTATTACTGGTGCACAGGTTAAAGCTGCATTGTCCAAGGACAAGAATACAGCTTCCCTGGGATCAGACAATATCCCTGGCTGTGTTCTACATGAACTATAAAATGAACTGGCACCACACCTGTGTGCCTTGTTCGATCACAGCCTCACTTCAGGCTTTGTCCCTTCCAAATGGTGCACTGCTACAGTCATCCCTCTCCATAAAGGGGGAGCGACTACAGACCCTGAGAACTATTGCCCTATCAGCCTGATGAGCCTGATATGTAAGGCTATGGTGTGCATCATCATGGACCTAATTAACAAGGATGTAGGAAATCTCCAAAATCTAGACCCAATGCAGTTTGGTTTCATAAAGGGCAGATCATGCCTGCTCAACCTAAGTGGACTTTGAGTCAGTCACCAGAGCTGTGGATGAAGGCAGGGTAGTTCATACAGCCTACCTTGATCTGGCCAAGGCCTTTGATACCATTCCCCACTCAGGAATTATAAATAGACTCACCAAACTAGGCATCAACTCCTATATCACTAGATGGGTTGCAAATTGGCTCACAGATCCCACAGTGTGAAAGTGGCAGACTCCAAGTTGGACTGCTGATCAGTCACGGGTGGAGTCCCACAGGGATTGGTCCTCTCCTGTTTGACATCTCCTTCTCAGAAGTCCAGGCCAATACAGAGGGACTCTGGCTGACCAAGTTCATGGATGGCTGGAAGCCATTATTAACTTCCCAAGTGATGTAGACATCCTATAGAAAGGCCTCACTGAGACCAATGACTGGTGTCAAAACCATGGCCTTAAGCTTAATGCCAAAAAATGCGTCGTCATCCCCTTTGGGAAAAACTCTGTTCCCACTAATTACCACATCAATGGGAGCCCACTGAACACTGAAGGTGTTATAAGAGATCTAGGGACACAGGTTGACAGCAACCTCTCCTTCAACCACCACATTGCCACTATGGTCAGCAAGTCCTTCTATGTGGCACATTTCATTACCAAGGGTTTTGCATCCAGGAAGGAAGAGGTCATCATCTCTCTCTACTCTTCCCTCATTAGGCCAATCAGAGTATAATGCTCCATTTAGCATGTACCTCACTAGACACATGCAACAGCTGGAAAGGCTATAAAAGTACATCACAAAGCAGATCCTAGGCCTTAAACACATGTCCTACATGGACAGACTCAAAAAAACCTCCAGATATTCTCTGTCTCATATCGTCTACTAAGAGGCAGTCTCTGCTTCACTTACAAAGCCATGTCTAACCCAGCTCTGTTAAAAATGCTACATCTAAAGAAATCCCAATCCCTCCGCACCACACGCTCCAGAGATCTCAACTTCATTACCACAATTAACATAACATGCTGGAGGGACAGGTTCATAACCCAGAGACTGCCCATACTCTGGAATAGACTTCCATACATGTCAAGCAGAGCACCTCACTGTCCCTCTTCACAAGAAATCTTGATGAGTGGATGGGAAATAGAAAGTTCACCCAAGGGATAACTCCAGTGACTCTGCTTGATAGAGGCACTGGGAACTAACATCGGGCGGCATGATGCCAGGGTACTTCTATACGCTAGGCTTGTAAAGGTTCCAGGGCCATTAGCCTAGTACACACCAATGAACCTATAATTGAAGAATTAGCAGTTGTATAGTTGGGAAATGTGGTATTAGAACACAGGCTCTGACTAAAGTCTAATATTGTACTCTTGGTTTGTGCTACAGACTAATGCATGTATATTTGCTTTTACAGTTGAGATATGCATGCTCAATTTGATACAACTCTCTAAACTACCAGTAACACTGTCTTTAATTTTTCATGCTACAGTAACATTACTCTTCTGCTGCATACATACCACATATTTCCCTCATCCTTGCCAGTCTAGCCCCATGGGTTCATACATTGATTTCCAGGTCCTTGGTAGCTGTGGGAAAAACACAATACCATTATGAATAACAGTCTTGCCTATATTCAGCTTTTAAGGCTGACAAGTAGTCTCCGTAGTTTATACTTGTACAAGTGTGGGATGTCTGCAGTCCTGAATTCCTTAATCAAAGCATCGGGGGTATCTGTCTTCCTCTGCCGTAAGTCATTGAATTGATGCCTACATTGTTCACCAGTGAGCGGGATACTGGTGGCACTGGATACAGCCTGGGCTACGCTATCCCAAGTTTCCAACTTGTACTGGGAGCCAGAATAGAATCCCTGTAGAAGCCTCGCACTGTGGTTCTTAACTAGGAGACCAGTAAAAATCTTGGACTCCTGAATACCCCATTTGTGTATCCTAAATCTGCCACCTTCTCTACAAGTGCCTGCCATGTCTACTACAGATCAAGAGCAATGGAGAGTGATGGTTTCCTGCCAGTTCCAGTTAACATGTTTATTGGGAGTGTGCACACTGTTTGAAACTGTTGTGCTTCACTTACCATCACTGAAACACTGCTTGGCAGTGCTCCCCTCCAAACACCGCATTTGCACAATGGTCAGTGGTGAGCAGCAGTCCCAAGCAGTGAGACATTACATAATTGCAGTTTCAAGGTTATTGCATGTACAGGCAGCTATGTATGTTTGTTAGGCAAATGGAAGGCCATGCCAGTCCAGATAAAAGAAATATAGTGCACAATATACCCACAGCCATACTTCTGGTAATAAATGTGATAATATATAGATGTATACAGAAATAATGGACACAATACTATTGTCAGCCCTCATACATATAATTCATATTAGCTCTCATGTCAAGTGTTATAAGTGAGAGTGACCATAATGGGAAGTGGAACAACAGTAAAAGTGTATGGAATACGCTGTATTCGAACTCAGGACCGTGTGTATGGTAGCCCTACATTTACACCTGCTGCCACAAGAAGGTTGAGAAAACAGTTGTCTGTGCTGCAGTTCATTGCTATAAACTCCTTGTCACAACAGTAAAATAAAGGTTGCACACCCTTTACTAGAACCCAAGATCATTTGTACTCCAGGCCTACACTTAACCCTGCTGCCACAGGACTAGTTACATGACATTCCCTATTTTGCTTATCATTCTTAAGGCCTAGGTGTTAATCACAGCACAATGTAGCTTAGCAGGTTTGCGCTATGCCCAGTCATATTAATTGAATGCATCCGGTTTCTATTTTTCTCTATCTGGGTCCTGTCTGCTTCCTGGGTGGGCCAATTGTCCAGACTGGGCATTGCCACACTTTGCACAAACCAGATAGGCATAGCCAAACCTGACATTCATCTTTCGTGCAAACAATGGCCAATAATAAAAGGAAAAAAGAAAAAGTAGAGGTTGTTGAAATAAGGAAAAGCAGTGTATAATATGCACACTAAAAAATGTTAATACACATGAGATATTTCTACATAGGTTTGGATTTGAACTCACTCCAATGCAACTTCAAAACACAGCATGGTGCCTTATCCCTCTTTTGCCATACAAACAGCTTTGCAGCACACAACCAATTGCAACAGCATATACACTGATATCAAACCATACAAGTATTATTTGTACATGTATTAGTACTGGATGTAGTGAACCTAGTGATCACAAAACCTGTCATGATCATTGCTTGCAAATATATAGCTCTGCCTTACATTTCTGTGTTTGTTGACCATTCTCCATTTATCTGAGCAATAATCTGAGACATGCGGTGTGTAAGCCATTCTATGTCAGTGGCCTTTAAATGTGAGGATATTAAATGGAAATATCATATGCACCTGCCAATAAATGAAGGGCAGGTTGGATGTTAAGGAACACAACCTCTGACTTGTGTGCTACCTACATTTCCAGCCTTGCATCTAACACTTCATAGATCTAACCGGACACATCCAGTGGAAGTAAGGCAGCCTTCAGTGCTGTTGTGGTTTCCTTCGCACAACCACTAATCATTCACAGTTGCAGTCCATTAAAATGAAACACTGAAGGTGTGCCTGCACTATGTTGACATCTCGTACACAGATCCAGTTTTTTGGGATTCAGCAGTTCTAATGAGTTCACACCTCATTTGCATAGTCACCCTACTGTTCGCCCTAAATCTGCACCATATAGAAAGGCAACCATGTAGCTAGCCAGACTGATGGTGAGGAGACTTGTTTATTTTGGGAAGATTGCACATAATGCTATTTCTTCAGAATGTATCTGTACAGAGGAGGACTGAACTTCAGAAGGTATGCTTCCATTTGGTCAGCTACATACTGCATATGCTGGAATATATTTAAGAAAAATCTGAAGCAAATGCTTTTACACTTTTATCTGTATGCATTAGTTAGAAGTGAACTGATAGCATAGGCATGTTTGCCAAGCCATTTCAGAGGTGTACGTGATTGCCACTAAATGAAAATGGAACACTGTGTGGTAAATATGTTTCAGGGACCATTCCTTTCAGAGCACTTTTAGCATTTCAAAGATGGTTTGTTAGTAAAATATGTCATTTTCCTGTTCTTTTGAGGGGAAGCAAAGGTGAGTCAATGTTGTGGCACAAAGATATGTTGCTCTTGTTACTCTCCTTGTTTTGCATCCTTCCTTCACCGATGCTAAGAGCCATGTCATACTGGATGGCTTTTGGCAACATGGTGCTTTTCTTAAGGAAAAGGGATGGGGAGATAAGGTACATAGGATGCTGATCTGAATGCCATGGGTGGCCACGGCAGGACATACAAGCAGGTGCACCACAGGACCACTGACATGATCACATCTGCATGGAGGAGGGCAGCTGCAGTGGGCCATGACCAGAAGGGTACCAGGGGAGGGTCTGCTGGGGAACCACCACTAACACCCAGTGAAGAGTGTCTGGCCAATATCAGGGATCCGGACAGCTCAGAGGAGAGTGCAGTACAGTATGTCTTTGGTGTGGGAGCAACAGTATCAGAGACAGCAAGCACGTCCCAGGAGGAGCAGCCAGGTAAGCTTTGGTATCTCAATAGTTGAATATTGTTGTATAGTAAAACAACTGAAACCAATAAGTTGTTTGTGTCACATTTATTATTTTTTTTGGGGGGGTGGGTAGAGATTGCTACAGTTATTATCTTAGGTTTGAGTTGACAGCCACATTCTTTTTGAAGGTATACTTGATGGACATACAAAGGGGTAAAAGTATTACCACCTGTGTTACTTTCAGTTGTGATGATGTTGCCCTTAATTCTTGCTGAGCTTTTTCCAGGCCCATCTGGATTGCAGGGAGACTCTAATCTCCAGATGATGTCCATGGAAATTAATTTTTGTGATTGTATTGCAAACATTTTTGAAGTCACAGGAAAAAAACAGCACAGTGTCTACACAGATGCTTCATAGCTTGTTGAATAGCTTCACCATGTTGGATTGGTTCATCAGCATGCAGTTCAGCTGCTTATGTCATAATTAGTATTCCACAGAGTTTACCTTGTTTGCGAGGGGGTGTGCACCTGTACATGGTGCTTACTGAATCTAAACCTGTCTGCGGCTGTGTGTACATTGTGCCACATGGTGAAAAACAACCATGTAGGCTTTATTAAATCCCCCCAACAATTTCACCTCGGCTGTATATATTTTGCCAAGTGCAGTAAGTGAAGATTTCTACTGCTGAAATGTTAGTAGTAGCATATCTAACTGCAACACAGAATGCATAATTATATCAAGCGAGAGGTATCTGGAGGAATTTTTAACACTGTAAACACCTTTTATAGAATAATATGCATTAAATAATTAAATGTGACAACTTTAAGATGTGACAAGACCATTTTATCACTAAATATTTTTAGACTGCTGTGTTAAATTGCTTGTAGAATGAAATTTCTCTACTGGAATTGAATTTTAGAATTTAGCAGCACAGACGATGCATATAGAGTCCTTATTTATGAATGATTTATTAGTAAATCTTTTTAATAATGCAGTTGCATTGGGATTATGTAGCAGTTTAAGTGGCTGCTAGAAGTGTGTGTGGTCTGTGTCATAGTAATAAAAATTTGAACAAAATTAATTTTAACATTACAATGTGACTCCTATTTTTTTAAACATTGTAATGTTAAAATTAATTTTAAGTTTTAATTGCAACAGTTGGTGGTCTGTGCTACAGTTTGCTCCGCATGCCATTGTTTTGATATTGGCAAAACTCGAAACTTTAGATAAAACACAACACTTGAATTTATTGAAGCGCTTTTCGTCCAGTTAGATTACTTGAACTTCTTCAGGTACAATAATTCAAGCATTCTTCTCTTTTAAATAACCCTCCTTTTTCTGTTATGTGATCATTGCAAACAGTCCCTTAAAGAACACTCGATTAAAACATTGGATATTTGACTAAATGGTTTATATTTTTTGACATTTTTTTTATGTTTGCCTTTCCAAGTTCTTTAGTTTTAACAAACAGAAAATTGAGCACATCTCATACTTGCCATAGTAATTCTAACTGTTCTAGAATTACTGTTATGGATCCTCCCGTCAGGTCTGCTAAAACTTGGTCTATTACCTGAAATTTGAAAGTGTAATTAGGGTTTATATTGACGTGCTTAGCTAATGCATTCTCTGTCTTGTTTTTAGTAATACTGTATATATATTCGTAAATTATATCTCTGAATTTACATTCAGTTTTTCCTACATAGAAGAAAGAACACATGAGGCATTTGGCAAGGTAAACAACCATTTTAGATTGACAATTATATTTATTGTTATTTTTCAAGGTTATGCCATTAACTTGTATACTGCATCCTTCTAAGTATTTACAGTATGAGCAACTACCACATTTTGAAGGCTCCTGGGTTTTTGCTCTTACATATGTTTCTACCTTCTAAAATGTTTTTCAAATTCATACCTCTCATATAATTAACTTTTGGGATTGTCCCTACTTTTCTGGCTATTTCTCTGTCTTCCATCAATAAATTCCAATTCTTATACAAATTTTTTTTAACATTGTAAGTCTCTGGGTTATATGTCATTATAAATCCAATTTTAAAATTGGTATTAGTACTTCTTTCTCCCACAGTATTATCTGTTTTCTCACCTACCTCTAAGTTCTTTTGGGTAGACTCCCCACTCAAAATCGGCTTGTAAAAACCATTAGTTCTTTTTATTTTAACAACTTTTATTAACTCGTCCAACAAAATTATTGGATAAGCTCACATTTGGAACATTTGTCTTAACTTGTCACATTCATGTTAGAAATCTAAATTAGTAGATACCATTCTCGCAGCTCTTATGAGTTGTCCCTTCACCACCGATCTGTTCTGGTGGTGGGGGTGGGCACTTGCGTAGCGCAAGAAGGTATTTGAATACATTTTCTTTCTGAATATTTTAGCAATGTATTTGATAGAGATTGTATAAATTAAAATGCTTTCCCCAACATTATACTGTGTGTGCATTAAAAGAAAATATGGCTTGCTTTGCAAGAACAGTTAATTTATTGGAAATGTTCAGCTTAGATATTAATAACATATAGCTGTGCCTACTGTAAAGGCATCCTGTTATAGAAAAAAGGAAGTTGACTTTCTTTGAGCTTTCAAATGCAGAAATAAATTAAATAAAATACAGACGCTTCAAGTGATGCAAAAATGATGTGGAGAGACTTTTTGTGAAGTTTTCAGATACAGTAAGGAAGAAAATAACCAAAAAATGACATGTTTCTCATTTCAACAGGAACTATCCAGGCTAGAAATAACCATGGACTTTTTCATGACAGACAAACCAGAAGAACAAGTCACAAGGGCATTAAAAATAACATTGGTTGAAAAGGGTATATAAACTAGACAGTATGTTTCACTCTTTAGTGACATTGTTGGACCAAGTGTTCATCGGTCTATAGTTATTTGTGTCTAGCCATGTTATAATAGAATTGAAATAACTCTGACAATATTAACTGTTTGGCAAGAATTTGTACTAATGTAAATAAATATTAATGAATACAGAAGTATGGTGTCTGTCAGCCTAGCTCTCTGCTAATAATATTTTACAGTGATAATAATATTTTACAATGGTGAGCCTAGCCCACTGGCCTTGAGCCTAGTCCACTGGCCACAACTTTTTTTTATCCATTACCAACAGTTCATTTTTCATAAAGGCCTTACATTTTTCGTGAGTTTAACAGGTTGACACTTCCAATGCATCAACAGATCAACAGTTCCAGTACTTCATTGGTGGATACGGAGTGGCACCGTAGAAGCTGTCCTGCGACGTTCCACTATCAATCCGTCTGTTGAAGGACACTGTGTCTTCAGCCTGATCACCTGTTTATCATCTATGCAAAATATGGTAAATTCTTCAGTTATAACATGGATGCCAGTACAGACAGTTAACTTTACAATGCCCACATATTGTAGAAATAAATTTATATGGTTTAAACCTTCTGTGTCAGACATGAAATGTAAAGCTCAAATGTTTAATGTTCAAAATTTAGATAACAGTTGTGTTTGTAAATGCCTATAATCCATACATAAAATGTACAACAATTCATAAAAACTGTTTTTTTATGTGGAAGTAACTTTCCAAACTTATGTCTTTCTTGTCACAGGAGTCTAGTATGTAAGCCATACCATAAGATATATCCTATTTTGATAAACAATCTGTTGAATTCTAGCGCTGTTAATTCTTCACATATAACAGCAGTTAAATGTACCTTCTGCAATCACCTAAATCTCATACAGTACAAGTGTATGCAATTATTGTCAGTAATGTAACAGACTACATAAAAATGTTATTTATAATAAATATTGCAGATGTACAAAAAGAACATAGTTCTAACATAATAGAGTATGCTATTAATATTAACCTTTTAAACAAAAGGTTTTCACAGCTTTTCAAAATTTCCCTAGAGACAGTAGTAAGGGGCAATAATGCCATTTAGATAAACAGACTCAGCATAGCATTCAGACTTTACATAATGACATTTCTGGTTTAACATAACAATCAGATAGAGCCCAACAACATTTACTAAAGGCACAAACTACAGAGGCTAATCTGACAAGACAGTTAGGAAAAAGCCCTGCAAGGTTTACAAGGTACAAAATACACCAAATGACATTCGGCAGGGTTCAGCAGAAATTATAGTTATTTCTCCTGCTGATATATATCAAGAGTCTTATTTATTGCAGACTCTGCCTCAGTGGCAAGACAAGAAAATATTTTTTTTCAATATGTTGACAATTTAAACAATGGTTGACATACACTGTGTGGTCTGTTTGAAATTATGCTTTATTTAAATTTTTTTTTTTTTTGATTTACACATGCCAGTTTGGGTCACAAGGGGATTCATCAACAGTGTTGGCAAGCCCCTAAAACATGCTCCAGTACTACGGGAGTTATAGGCATTGATTCCCAAAATGACTTACAGGGAAAGTTTAGCATTGTGAGAATCAAAGCACATAAAAATGTAATACAGAAGAGGCTACAGTAAATGCTTTGGCAGTCAAAGCAAGCAGCTGAAACTGGTGAGTGTCTAGACTCACAAAACTGTTTTAAACACACAGACAAGGCAATGCCAATTTAATTAAAAAACTATCTGAAAATGATCAGACAGACAGTCTAAATAGCATGACAGAAAAAAACAAAATAATGTTTTGGTCAGGCAAGATGGTATGTTAAAGCAATTCCATCAGACAGTTAATGGCATTATGCAAAATGCAGGTGCAGCTTTAAAATCAGTTTCTGCCACATAGACAATTACAGACTCAGAGAATACACATCTCATACTCCACTTGGAGCAACAACAAAGCCACAGTGCTAGACAGTTTAAAAGAAGTACGCAGTATTGCAAATGCACATAGAAAATGTACAAAAACAGCTTGTACACTACGTGGTGAAAGGAAGGGGATGTAATACATGGTCTGATGAAAGAACAAACACAGGGGGAACACAAGCAGTTTCTACTCCACCAGGTTTACAGACAGATACATAACGAAGTTCAGAAAAACAGGTGATATGTTTTACTTCTAAGAAAATAGGCCACATTAAACAATATTGTCCATATTACAAAAGATGGAAGGAAAGTCAAATACAAAAGGGTATCTATGCAGATAATAGTGCTTCTTCAAAACCCCAAAATAAGGGAAAAATCAAGATAAAGAAAATACATTAAGGGAGAATAAGTCACAGCAACAAACAAAGAGGGATACAGAAAACCCACCATATAATCTCACACATGGTGCAAGTCAGACATTAAAACATGAAATTTAAAGTACAAAGTACACATTAGACAGGGAAGACACTAACAGTCAACAGGGAACAGAACATGCAGTCTGTGTAATCAGAGACATACCCAGGAAAACAGATCAGAATGAATATGATTCTGATTAGGGGTGTGCCGCCCCACCCATGTAACCTTTCTCACAAATTTTAAATGTGAAAAGAACGGACGCCCGTGGATGTATGGGTGGAAGGGACACTATGGAAAGATGTCCTACTTGATAGAGGGGCAGCAGTCTCAGTCACTAACAAACACCTGTAAATCAGTTCAAAAAATCTTACATTCTAGGATTTGATGGCAGCACTTGCATGGCCATAAGCAGTAAGCCAGTTAAAATATGTTTCACAAAAAAATGGATCTTCAATACAGGGTACATTTCTTATGAATTTCAGTTGCGGAACAACAATTCTTGGGGTTGATATTCTTGGCAAACTGGGAATAGCAATTGATTTTAATAACAAGGGTTTATGGTCAGCCACAACGGAAGACAGTTGGGTTACAGCTCAGCAATTTCCTTGCTTTGTAATTGACGTATGTAACTATAAAAAAGACATTACCAAGAGACATTAACAACTGCAGGATAAATGGGAGCAAATCAAATGACAATTTTCAGCCCTTATGGGCTACATCAAAAACAGACTGTGGTAAGTTAGCAGTACCAGTGAGTGTAGGTAATCCTTTGGATTACATTCCTCCTTTTCAGAAGCAATATCCAATCCGCAAAGAGGTGGGAGAGGATATAAAGAGGTGTATAGAACAATGGGAACAGGTAAATCATAAATAGAAAAGAGCATATATGCAAATAACCTGCAAACATTGGGGTACACAGAAAAAGGAGGTAAGCAATAAACAGAAGGAAGGACAAACCCCTTGCCTTACTGAAAAGGGTAATTATAAACGCTGACCGTATAATAACAATGGTAAATTATGACCAGTAGAATATGGGAATAATCCTCCCTATAATCCAGATCATGGCAGGCAATAGGCATTAAAGCAATAAATTAACAGAATACATGTTATCAGTTTGCAGCAAAGTACAGGGATCTTTTATACTCAATGTAAATTAATTAAACAAAGGAGACAAAAAAAGACAGAAAAATAAATATTACTTTACTGGCTCAATAAGCCAGGACAAATTAAGAATAAACACAAAAATAGCCTACAGACACAGAGTAAAGTTAATACATTTACATTAATGCAAATGGTATATGCAAAACTAAACAATGTATGTCTGCAAATAGAGTAACATTTAAGGCAGTACCTATGACAAATTCTAAATGACAAAAGGTTCTGTGGTAACAAGAGAGGGTCAACCCCCCCCACATTAAAAGTACAGTACGTCTCCAAAGACAGCTTATGCATACAGCAAACATGATCAATATTGGTAAAAAAAACAGTGACTGTAATGTCATATTTTCAAAAGAATGTCTTACATAAAATATAACAGCAAACAGTCTTATAAACAAACTAGTACAGCAAGAACATCATTAGTCAGACTGGTGTATCTGCCATCCTCATAATAATACTCAGAAATACATGCAGGTAGTAAAGTACAGAGTCATTAAAAAACTTAATAAAAACTTAGACAAATAGCATTTTTCAGCTAATAAAAATCCAAGCAAAAGCAGCACACCATGTTGGTTCATAAAAATCAGTCTAGGTTAATAACAATCACAGTATCAGTACAGTAGCAGTCTGTTAACAGTCTTAAAAAAGAAAAAAAGTAATAGTCTGTTTAAATTTGTTTCTATAATAATCTATGGACAGGACATGGCAATCTAAAAAAATGTACATACAAGGCAATGCAAATAAAACCGTTGCAAAGAAAAAAAATGGGGAGAGATACTCAGATATAACAGATCACGAGAACAAGGACATCATGATTGGATACCTGATTTCAATATATTATTAGACATGCAAAATTTGTTTGCAAAGGCACATAAGTCAAATTGTTGAGTTTTTAGCCACATTCCTTACAGAGGGAAAATGCCATTACATGCAGTCCCTGAAGAGGTTACACATACAGGTTTTATGTTTAAAGAATCTTATAAAAATAAGAGTTGTAAAACAATCTGCCATAAAAAAAAAAAAAAAAAAAAAAAAAAAACATTTACTGTTGATGAAGATAGGAAAATGGACTCTGTTTTCAAAAGAAAGGGACAGTCAGAGTTGCTACTTTACACCAACTCTAGTCATGTGAAAAAAGCTTGAGTATAAAATAAAAACAGCATGGGAGTTAACACATAATACTTATTTTAAGGAAGAGATGAAAGAAGAGAAATTCTGTTACATAGAGTATGCAGTTCCAGTAATGAGAATTACTCACACATTACCAGAGGACATGGGAAAAAAATAAACCACCAGAAAAAGAGGGAGGTTCATGATAAAAAAAAAATAGGGAAAGATTTTAAAACAGCTGGACATAGGACATGCTATTATTTCACAAGCTGAATTTTTTTCACTGGTATGCTGCCACAAAGACAACATGAAAAGTTACAAAGTTGATAGCAAATGCAACTTGTGGAGCTATCTCAGATATAACAGAGGGGATGTGTTATAAAACTGTCAAACAAGTAACTGTTTAATGAAGAAAGGCTATTAAGTACAGAGGATCACATTTTTCCAGTAAATTGCTTTTTTAAATATTCTTTTCCCAAAACAATAATGAAATTATGCAATGCAAAAGAAATATGCTCGTTTCTAATACAAGGTTTTGCCTTGTAAAGCAAGGGTTAACTTGACAAGATTTTGAAATAAATGCTTCTGTGTAACTGCAAGGCTGACAACTTGCTTAAGCAAGCATGAAAGCAGTTAAAAATAAATAAGTAATAATGGCTATGTGTCTGAATAAAAGTATTAATCAAGTAACAGCTGTTGGTAATGTAACACTGTATAAAGAGATGGCATTAAATGCAAGGGATTCATATGTTGCAACAGACCAAGGGATTCAAAGTACTGAAGATCGTATTGTGTTGTAAATTGTCTTAAACTTTTCTTGGTTAATTAAAAAGGGGGAATTGATAGAGACTGTATAAATTAAAATGTTTTCCCCAAAATTATACTGTGTGCGCAGTAAAAGAAAATATGGCTTGTTTTGCAAGAACAGTTAATTTCTTGTAAATGTTCAGCTTAGATATTAATAACATATAGCTGTGGGCTTACTGTAAAGGCATCCTGTTATAGAAAAAAGGAAGTTGACTTTCTTTGAGCTTTCAAATGCAGAAATAAATGAAATAAAATACAGACACTTCAGGTGATGCAAAGATGTCGTGGAGAGGCTTTTTGTGAAGTCTTCAGATACAGTATGGAACAAAATAACCAAAGAACATATTTGTCATTTCAACAGGAACTGTCCAGGCTAGAAATAACCATGGACTTTTTCATGACACAGACAGAAACCAGAAGAACAAGTCACAAGGACATTAAAAAATAACATTGGTTGAAAAGAGTATATAAATTAGACAGTATATTTAACTCTTTAGTGATGTTTTTGGACTGAGTGTTCATCGGTCTATAGTTATTTGTGTCTGGCTGTGTTATAATAGAATTGAAATAATTCTGACAGTATTAACTGTTTGGCAAGAATTTGTACCAATGCAAATAAATATTAACGGATACAGTATTACGGTGTCTGTCAGCCTAGCTCTATGCTAATATTTTACAGAGATATTAGTATTTTATAGTATTCTCTCTCTACTTTAACTATATTAATGTCTAAATATGGAATCTCTTGATTGTGGAAAGTGGAGGTAAACTGTAAAAAAATTGGTCATGCTATTGAAATAATAGACCAATTTAGTTGCCACTGTTGCGTCTCTCTTGATTATCATAAATATATCATCCATGTAATGCATGAAAAAGAAAATCAGGTCAGCTATTTCTTTATTTCCAAAAATATGTTCATGCTCCCAGTAGGCCATTACTAGGTTGGCAAAACATGCCCTGCAATGTGAACCCATGGCCATACGTGTTTTCTGTTGATAGTATTTTTGCTTGAAAAGAATATAATTGTTAATGAGTATGATGTCTAATAATTCCTCAACTAAACTTATTTCTACGGTTGATGCCCCTTTCTTTCTCATCATAATTGATACCCACTCAATGCCTAAAGTATGGGGGATGGAGGTGTACAAATCTTTCACATCAACTGTAAGAAAATTGTAATCATCATTATATTCCAATAAATTAATTTTTTCCAAGACTGACCATTAGTCTTTACATATTTGGAAATCTGTAGACACATTTCTTAAGCATGTTTTCTACAACCTTGGCACTTGCATATGTCATAGAATTCCTTCCGTCAACTATTGGTCTGAGAGGGGGATTTTGCATGTTTTTATGGACTTTCGGCACTCTGAAAATAATAGGTGTCAAGGGTGCCAGTGTATTCATGTAGTTGCATAAGTTCAAATCTATCTTACCTTCTATAAACAAATCATTTATATATTCTTATACGTTGATTTTGCTACATTAAACTGGTTCAAAGAAACACACATGTAAGCTTCTCCATTTCTGTTCTCATAATTGTCTATGTCCATAAAAACCAATCCACCGCCCTTATCTGGCTTCATTGCTCTTACATGTGCTGCTTTTAATAAATTCAAAATGTCCCAGTCATCACTTGTATTCCTTCTAGGACACATACCTTTTTATGTGCAGCACGAACATCCAGTTCATACTTTCTCAAATGTTTCTAGTAAGGGATGCAAAGGGGGGATGAACATACTATGAATTGCAAATGGATTAGGCTCAGTATCATTGTTACCCATATTTATGTTTAAATTGTTTTCTTACAAACATTTTTAGATCTAACACAGTGTTAACCAAGTCCATACTTTGCTCAGGTATAAAAGTCAAACCCTTTGATAAAGATTTGACCACTTCTGAGGGTACTAAAAAGGATGAATAGTTATATATCATAAAATCACCCTCTGCATTTTTTTTTATAATAACGCAGTTTTGCTCTGTATTACAATCTTGTATGCAGTTTACCTCCATCACCTGTTGTGTGCCTTTCTGTAATTCTTCTTCTGCTGTTTGGCCCCAGAAAAAACCCTGATTCCTTAGGTTAGAGTTATTCTGTCCTTGATAATCATTATGCTGTTCCTGTTGAATATTCGTGTTACTATGCTGATAGGTGTTTGCGTTGGGTGTATTTGCTTGGCCCTGTTAGTGATTGTGAATTCTATTGCTTTTGCATATTTCTCTATTGCCCCATGTTCTGTTTGTTCCTTTAATCTCCCATAGCTTCCATATTCATGTGATTGAGGGCAGTGGGAGGATTCTCAATGTCATTTCCTCCTTCTGAATCATTACTATGGATGAGATGGGTGTTTCCTTGAGGTTTCCACATTTGGGATGGTGGTGGATGTGGATAGGTGTTGTCTTTTTCGTACTGTAAACTGTCCCTATTTAATTTCTTTAAATTCTACGTTTTTAGTTTTCCCATTGTTGGTCAACGCTTTGAAAAATCCTGTTGTATTCGTATTTATACCTTTCAAAGTCTACATGGTTCCATATTTGTTCATCAAGCATATGCACATCATCGCTGTTTCTTTGGCCATGTTGTGGTAGTGTTTTATCATTAAAGTTAGCAAGTCCAAGCCCTGCTGTTTAATTTCTATAAGGATCTAACAAAACTGTTTAGAGTCTGGAATTAGACCTGTTGGATACTGGTGAGGCCGTAGTCCCTTGGGGACTATTTGTGATACAGTACATTCCTCAAAGTATTCAATTTCAAGACAAAATTTCTTGTATTTTAGTAATTTATGATCAAACAATGCAAGGTTATTGGAAAAAGAATTACCTCTAGCCAGATGACCTGTTAACAGAGTTAATGTTGGTTCTCTGAAATTTATTGGAGCTGCGAGCCAATCTTTCAGTGTACAATTCCCAATAAGCCACTGAAATGTTCTTCTGCCATTGCTGTTGTCATAGTTATCCATATTTTGTCTTTCTCTATTAGAGTTCAGTAGTGGAACATTAGTAGTCCCTTCTCGGGTTCGATTTCTTAACTGGGACTGCAAAGACAAGGGGAGAGCTTCCACGTTGTTAGGAGATGAATACAAGAAAGTATTCCTGTTACTTAGATGGTTAGTACCTTGCACGTTTAACTCTATTGCTAAAGTATAGTCCAGTCCTTTGTATAGTGCCTCCACTTGTGTTAGGGTTGTTACTGTGGTTGTCATGTTGTTGAGAGCTTCCCTCTAATTCCCAGGTTTGGTAAATAAGTGAGGAGAGCTATTGAGTCCGTTGGCAGCCATGAACTTCAATGAAAATAAACAACTTGCAAATTAACCAAATTTCAAAAAGTTCAAAACTATGAGATAGTTAAGTGACAAAACTAAAGAACATAATGCAAACATCAGACACAAAGACTTGATAAATGCACTTGGCAAACATAGCTGTAAGTGCCCTAATGTCTCTAAATTTTTGTTACTTCTTTTAGAACAAGTTCCTGACTCTTGTGATTCTGATAAATGCAGTTTGGGACAAACTAAGTTGTACCGGTCCCTCGATTAAGGAGGTAAAGGGATGTGGGGAGGGTATAGAGGTAGAAAGTAAGGTAAGGATTGTAGATGGAAAGGATAGTGGGTTTGTGGTGGTGAAAGGGTTAAGGAGAGAGGGAGATGTAAAAGGAAGTGAGGTAGGAGTAGGTGGGACTTCTGACAGTACTAAGTATTAGGGATTAAAGGAAGTAGGCACATTTGGCATGAGTTGGTGGAGTAACAACTAGCTTACGTCCAGATGACCTGTAGGTATCGTGGATGAAGGTAGGCCTTGGATGGTGGGGAGAGAAGGGGTTAGGTTGTCTGGGTCAGTCCCCTCTTTGGTGTTTTGGGGGGGGCTGGAGTCTGGGAATATAGTTTGAGCTTACTGGTAGGAAAGGGTGATAGAATACTGTGTGTGTGTGTGTGTGTGTGTGTGTGTGGGGGGTGAATGTTTGGGGGGGTCAAAAAAAAAAATATATATATATATATATATATATATATAAATAGATAGATAGATAGATATAATGAAGTGGTGACGGGAATAGCACTAGGCTTACCTGTGTGTTGAGGTTTTCTTTGATCCCTGTCATCTGCGGGTCTCTGGGGATTCGTTGGACCTTTTTCAGTGGGGCCATGTGATCAAGTGACATCCATGGGGGGAGACTGGGCCTGTCATTAGCTCCGTCGGGTAGTAGGCTGTCGGTGCCATGCGGTTGGGGTAATATTAAAAAAAAAGGAAGGTGTTCTCCCGGTGGTCGTGGTAGGCAAAGGGGGGGGGTCCATCTGTGTAATCCGGTCCTATTTAGGTTGGGGTAGTGGTGGATCACCCCTCATGCTCCCTGGTGGGTTCATGGGCTGGCCATGTCCATTTCTGGGGAAAATGGTTCTCCCGGTGGTCATGGTAGGCAGTAGCTTTGGGGGATAGTGCCGGATCATCTCCTCGGGGGTCCATCATTGTGTCCTGCTTCATCTGCTTTGGTGGTAGTGGTGGGTTTCTGTTCGTGCTCCCTGGGGGGTTCATGGGTGTCCATCTGTCTTCCCTGGTTTCATCTTCAAGATGGCGTTGCAGTCGTTAGGGTGTCCCTCCATCCTGGTATTCAGTGGTGGTGGTGGAATATCTTCTCCCTGGTGGGTACATGGGCTGCTGTGTCCTTATACATTATCCCGGTGGTTGTGGCAGGCATTCGGGGGTCCATCGTTGCTTCATCGTCATTGGTGGTAGTGGCGGATTGCTGTTCATGCTCTCTGGTGGGTTCGTGGGTGCCAGTCTGTCTTCTCCGGTCTGTCTGGCTTCAGGATGGCATCGCGGTCGATTGGGTGTCCCTCCGTCCTGGTATTCGGTGGTGGTGGTGGTGGAATATCTTCTCCATACTCCCTGGTGTTTAGTGGGTTGCTCCTGCCATTTTTTCGGCCGTTGGGTCCGAGCTCCGGTTTGCGCATGCGCACTGAGTTACTTAGCCGTTACCGCTATGGAGGATCATGCTGGGAATGTGTGAATGGTGATGGGACTGGGTGGCTGGTAGATAAGGATATAGTTAGAGGAACAGGATTAATTATTTATTTATTTTTTTCTGTTTCATAGATACACATGGGGAGGGATATTAATAGGGGATATTCTATGGTTAGGAAGGGGTGCAAATGTGGGCAGGCAGGGGTAAGTTAAGGTGCAGAGGCGAGGCAAAATTAGGGGTTGGGAGTAGGGCAGTCGGGCTTACAGAATAGTTTTAATATTTTGTTTCTCTTTTACAGATGGTCAAATTACCAGAGATAAGGCAGAGGTGGCAAGCAATTGTGGCCCAAATGGACGAGCTGTTCCAGGAGGCGGCAACATCAGAGGTGGTACAGGAACCTGAACAGACCCCAGGTCAGAAGAGGTGACGCAGAGCGGTGAGAACCCCAGCTGGGGGGCAAAAGCAACAGGCATCACAGTAGGTGGTAGCAGTGGAGACACTGGTTCCCAGCACATTGCAAGACGAAGGTGCAGGTAAAAGTTTTATTATGGCAGCATTGTTGGGGGAGCTAGGGGTTAAGGATTGGGGGGATGATGATGACTTGTCAGTTGGGGATCTCAGGGATGGTGTGCAAGGGATAGAGGAGGCGCAGAGGCAACTAGCACAGGGTGCCAGGTACCCGGTTAGAGATGTGACAGGGGTGCGGTGGGTTCCAGGGACAGTTCAGTCTTGGGCTAGGAGGTAGGCTCTGATTTTGGGCTGCAGCCCGGGGACTGGTTGACTACCCAGTCTTTGGGGCAGGGGACAGGAGCAGTTTTCCTGACTCTGCACATTCCGGATTTGGTTAAGGAAAAAAATTGGAAAGGTGAGTATGTGGATTTGTTTGAGCTGATCGATGCTGAAGGGGTCCAATGGCTAGTGGAAGCAGAGTCCTCTAACAGTAAGGACTTGTTAGCGGCTTTAGCAGTATTGGGAAGGCAGAGGGTAGGTAAGCTTCACCCTAGGACATGGGATAATTGGGTGGTTGGCTTTATTTATTTTATGGCAGTGCAGCTGGAGAAGGACAGGTCTTTGGCCCTGCCACTGCTAGGCTATTTCCTTACCATTCGTGAGGCACAATGGTTAAGGCTGGGTAATGCGTGGCTCTGGTATGATCAGCGTTTCCGCAAATGGAAGGCTGTGGACCAGTCACTTTGTTGGGAGGTGCGTCATCCAGATCTATGGTTGGCTATGATGATGGATAGTTACGGGGGCTTTAACAGAAGGTTGAGTGGGCCGGAAACAGTGGTTGTGTGTTGGTCATTTAATAGTGGCTCATGTTCATGGGTGGGATGCAAATTTGCCCATGTCTGTTCGAGATGTGGAGGGGGTAATTCGGCCACTGGCTGTGGTCGGCAAGATTTGTCCTGGAACTCCAATGTTATGGGTCATGAGGGTGGATTTGGTGGGCAAGGCTTTCAGCCAGCCCGGGGGAGGGGTAATTTTCGTGGATCCCGGGGATTTGGACTCGGGTTCTTTAGAGGCAATAGAGGGAGGGGTGCCATTCCCTATTAAGGTGGAGGTTCTCTGTGGTATGCTTCATTGGTTTCCTGGTTTGGCCATCAAAGAGGAGATAATACAGGGATTTCAAGGGGGGTTTCCTATTAAGTCCACCGTGGGAAGGGGTGCGGGGGGTTGCAAGAATTTACAATCTGTTCAAGGTAAAGAGGACATCTTGGAGGCTTTACTGGAGAAAGAGTGTAGGGCGGGGTGGTTATTGGGTCCTTTTGACAGTCCGCCTTTTAGTGCTTCCAGGGTGTCGCCTTTGGAGTTGCTGCCGAAGAAGCGAGAAGGGGAATTCAGAGTGATACATTACTTGCCTTATCCGGAAGGGAATTCAGTAAATTATTTTATTGCAGAAGAGGAGGTTAGGGTGCATTACACTTCCTTAGATGATGCAGTGAAAGTGATTAGGGAATTTAGGGAGCCATGGTTGGTTAAGGTTGACATTGAGTGGGCTTTTCAATTGTTGCCTATTAGGAGTGAGGATTGGCCACTACTGGGGATGCGGGTAGGAGATAAGTGCTACTTTGATAAAGCTATGCCTATGGGTTGTTCAGTGGCATTTGCGACTTTTGAGAAGTTCAGTACGGTATTGCATTGGATTTGGCAGGAGAAAGTGGGGACTCAAAAGGCAGTGCATTATTTAGATGATTTTTTGTTGGTGGGCAAAGGAAGGATATGAGCAGAGGAGGGTTTGTGGGGGTTTACGATTATGTGTGAGGAGTTAGGGGTACCATTGGCTCAGCATATGATGGAGGGTATGGCAAGGGCATTAGAATTTCTGGGATTAACAGCTGATGTGGAGCGGGGACTGTTTTGTTTACCAGAGAATAAAATAGAGAGGCTTAGGTCGGTGATACATTCGGTGTTGGGTAAGGATAAGATTCGGATTCGTTCAGCTATGGAGGTGCTTGGGCTTTTGAATTTTGCCTGTTGAGCGGTGCACCCAGGGTGAGCTTTTTGCAGGTCATTGGCTTATTTGCTGAAAGGGGGTAAGTGCAAATACCACTGGGTTAGGGTAATCCAACTGGTGCGGGGACTTGGGGTTGTGGAATGGGTTTTTGCAACAATTTAATGGGATATCTTTTTGGCAGTCAGACTGGGTGGGGCAGGAGGAACTTCAGTTGTTTATGGACACAGCTGGGGGTGCTGGCATGGGGGCCTATTTCAGGGGTCAGTGGTTTGTGGCTGAATGGCCTCGGGATTGGGAGGAGGTATGGAAGCAGGATGTGGCCTTTCTGGAGTTGATGCCTATATGGGCAGCTTTGGTGGTGTGGAAGGAGCAAATGAGGGGCAAATGTGTAGTTTTTCACTCTGACAATATGGCTGTAGTGAGGGTATTGCAAAAGAAGACAGCTAAGTCGGGCTTGTTATTGTTGCTATTACATAAATTGGTTTTGCAGAGCCTTTTAATAAATTTTTCTTTTACAGGAGTGCATGTACCTGGCATAAGGAATGAGATTGCTGATAGCTTGTCCTGATTTCAGTTTCACAGATTTCGAGGGTTGGTACCATGGGCGGAGGAGGTGGCAGAAATCCTGCCAGAGGAGGTGTGGAATCTGGGGTCGATGTAGCCAGGCGGTTGGTATGGCATTCCTGGGCCCCTTCTACAAGGAAGGCATATGGTAGGGCTCTTTCTGATTTTAATCAGTTTATTTTGCAGCTGCCAGAGGAGGAAGGGTATGGTCAGAGGAATTACTACTGCAGTATGTAGCTTGTGCTTGGGGGTTAGGCAAGACTTTGCAGACGGTTAAGGTGGATTTGGCTGCGATTAGCATTTTCGCTAAGGGTTTCCAGGATTTCACTAAGTCTTGGACATTAGGGCGTATGTTGAGGGGTTGGGGGCAACAGTAGTGGAATGTAAAGATATTCGATGGCCGCTTATGAGGGTTATATTGAAAGTTTTGCTGAAAGGGTTAGGTTTGTTGCAAAAGGGGTCTATGGATTATTTTATGTGGGGTGCATTATGTACATGGTTATATTTTGGCACTTTTCGTATTTCGGAGTTGTTAGGCTCGTTATGTTGGAAGGATGTCATTATAGAGGGAGGGTGAGGTTACTATTGCATTAAAGAGGAGTAAGACAGATCAGTTGGGTAGGGGATGTGTGGTGGTGCTTAAAACTGACAAGAA
This sequence comes from Protopterus annectens, assembly GCF_019279795.1. Lineage (NCBI taxonomy): Eukaryota > Metazoa > Chordata > Ceratodontiformes > Protopteridae > Protopterus > Protopterus annectens. Next base: position 356,739,525 of record NC_056747.1, on the reverse strand, counting down.
TCCTTGCATATGTCCAGTAATGTGGGCAAAAGAATTTATGAGGAGGCAGAAGGGGAGTGTGGATCACTTAATTTTTTGTTCAGTGGATGGGAAGGTGGTGTCGAGTAGTAGATTCATACTTTGGTGAGGAAGGGTTTATGTTGAATGGGATTTCTGGTGGAGAAGTTTGCAGCTCACTCGTTCAGGATAGGTAGGGCTTCAAATTTAGCAAGAGAGGCTAGTTCCATTGAAATGATTAAAAGAGTGGGGAGGTGGTCTTCAAATGCATTTTTGTCTTATATTAAATAATTTGTGGTCTGATTATTAATTTTTCTTCTTTTCTTTTAGGGAAGCACATCATCATCTTGGGGCATTTGTTCATCCACTGGGCAGAGAAGCGTGCTTTAGTTTGGGATGATGGGGTAAATTTGGGTTTAG